>NC_091934.1:28350911-28650911 GCF_041260155.1 Ptychodera flava | reverse complement strand
TTAGTAGTGTGAAATTAATTAAGGGTTCATTTGCATATTTAATGAACTTTGTAATTAGGTATATAACTCTGAAATTACGGCACCAAAGTCAGTGAAATTGGGTAGAGATATTGTTTTGATAAATATCTAATTGTACTGAGAAGCATTTGACAGTGTCAAGTTAATTAATAGGTTATTTGCATATTTTATGAATTTTTGTAATTAGTGATATAACTCCAAAATAACTGCACCAAATGTGATGAAATCTGCTGCAGAAACTGATCCGACAGATATCTAATTGTGGTGTACAACATTTTGTTGTGTTTGCATATTTAATGAACTTTGTAATTAGTGATATTACTCAAAAATTACAGCGTTAAATTTGATGAAACTTGCTACAGATGTTAATCTGATAAATATCCAAGTGTACTGTGAAGCATTGAGCAGTGTCAAGTTAATAATTAGCTCATTTGCATATTTCATGAAGTCTTATAATTAGTCATATAACTCCGAAATAACTGCATCAAATATGATGAAAACTGCTGCACATACTGATACGACAGATATCTAACTGTGTTGTAAAGCATTTAGTAGTGTAAAGTTAATTAAGGGTTCATTTGCATATTTAATAAACTTTGCAATTAGGTATATAACTCTGAAATTTCGGCACCAAAATTTTGTGAAACGTGCTACAGATATTGATTTGATAAATATTTAATTGTGCTATGAATCATTGAACAGTGTTAAGTTAATTTAGGGTTTATTTGCATATTTAATGAGCTTTGTAATTAGTGACATTACTCTAAAATTACAGCATTAAATTAAATAAAACGTGCTACAAATGTTGATCTGATGGATATCTAACTGTCCCATAAAGCATTGAGCAGTGTCAAGTTAATTAACAGCTCATTTGCATATTAAATAAAGTTTTGTAATTACTGATTAAACTCTGAGAGTACGTTGCGAAGTTGAGAAAAACCAGCTACATATAGTAATAACATATCCTCATTGTTCTGTGAAGCATACTACTATTAATGAACCTTTTGTAAAACACGTGAGCATATTCAGTTCAAATCTGGTTATGAATATGAAATCGGAGCCAGGTAGTCAACCCATTGAGGTTTGCTGCAAGGGTGCCCACGAGTGTCTTCCCGGGGGTAACTCCCATAGATGGCTATACGGGGAGGGTCCGCGCGAAAGGGGTCGTTTTTTTGCACTGTTTGGTATCAGAAAGGGTATACTTTTCACGAGGTGTTGGTATGAGAAAGGGTCCGGTTTTAAACACAAACTGACATTTGTTAAAAAATCATGCTGTCAACACTGGAAACCCATGTATCTACATCCCAGATCTACCATCAATATTTCCGATCTGTCGGTTTGACTGTTGGTACCCCTGGTACGCAAGGCGAGTGAGTCGTATCTGTATACGTATGGTATTGTATGTTGGCGGGGTAGCGTGAGTTGCTATGCGGGTCAAAGGTCAACCCCACGCTACCCCGCCAAGAGATAGCTGCGTTTCGACAACTAGGTATCAGAAAGGGTAGGTTTTTTCGCTCAAAACTGGTATCACAACAGTTTGGGTTTCCATGTTCGTGCGGAGCCCCCCCCCCCCCGTACTATTAGCCATGGAGTTACCCCCCCCGGGGTGTCTTCACAAAGGAAGGGCCACTTAGTCAACCTGTCGAAGGGCTGCTGCTTGTGTGCCTAGTACACTTTAAACGATGGGGCAAGGTAGCCAAACCTTGTTGGGGTTGATGCAAGGATGCCTACAAGTATCGTTGAGGGTGTTCGAGCAACAAACCTGAAAAACCACCCCTGCCCCTGAATTCACCTGAGGCAGGGAGGGTCCTAAGTACCCTTATGCAGCTACATGCGGCCTCGGTTTCCGAGGTACTGTCTAGAGGCACCCTCAAGTTGGCATGTTGGTATACTGTTAAATGTCCTCTTTTCTTTTGAGACAATACCTTTCCAGCTGAGAAAAAGTAATATTGCATATGCTACTATCTCTTAGAGACCTTTAGACGGTGACACTCGACAGGACTAAAAGAACACGGCCCGACTATCAGTCGGTTAGGGATTGAGTAAATGAGTCATGTTGCTTTTACGGAGTTTAGTTTATGTATGTAAAAATTACATTTTTACATAGTGAATTTTTTGGATAAAAACTACATGACTATGGTATTCGAATTAATATCTTAAAACAAGAATAAATGAAATTTATAACACAACAATAGATATTAGGATTGGGTTATCAATCAGCAGAATGGTTGATGTATGGTTAAGACGTTTTGAGGTATGTATGGGTTATGTTGTGCGTGAGTGCGAGGAAAGCAAGCTGACATTGGGTATTCGACCAGAACACCGACCTAAATCCTATAACATTAGGCCATTTGATTATTTTCACTAAATGAAGAAATTCTAAAATAAACGTTCTCTGGTTTTTTGTACAATGTTTTCATAATCGAAAGCTCTTCAGTTAAATACCTATTTACGGGCTTCATGTTTGTACATCTTGCTTTATGCACAGCAAAAGTTGCCACAATGATTAAAACATTAATAATCATGAAGCTATATCGATATCCTACAATGATATTACTCCAATTTAATTCAATAATGATATCGAAGGCCTAATTGACAGCATTATTTAAACTGCTTCCAAAAGTGTACAACGTCTGCACATTCAAATAGAAAACGTTTGCAGTCGTCAGTTACTTTACAGCGGTTACATAAATAGGTGTCTACAATTTTCCATTTAAATAAATAACACTTATGAGGTAACTTATTGTACAGCAATACGTAAATAGAATAAAATAAAAAAATCATTCGAAAAATTTCAAAATAAAACAAACAACAATAGGCTAGATCCGTGAGCGAATGATAAGGCGTTAAATACGCATATCATTTGCATGGCGATGTGAACTTGTTCAGCTGTGGAAATCATCTTGCCAACGTCATCGCTATACATGCTAATAGGTGCGTTATCGCGATCGATGAGAATATATTCCGGACGTCCTTCCTCTGGAAGAAGACTTTGGAAGAAGACAGTCGAGCAACTGAAAGCTTCCTTAAATTAGGAGAGTTGCAGATTCAATTAGCATCAAACGATATTCAGAAGTGTATTGCCTAAAGTAATTAAAGCAAAGCGAACACGAAGATGGTTACCGAGTGCATGGAGCAAGAAACGGAATCTATCTCCATGCAGAGCCTAAGTGGCATTGACAACTTGGTGGATATGACATCGAGATCGACACCACTATGAAACACCGTGTATGCGTTGCTACTTTGTGTGATTTTTAGCTCACGTGTTCACACACGTGGGCTTATGTCATAGCGATGTCTGCCTGTCTGTCCGTGTGTGTGTGTGTGTGTGTGTGTGTGTGTGTGTGTGTTCTGTGTGTGTCTGTCTGTCTGTCTGTCTGTCGGTCTGTCGGTCTGTCGGTCTGTCTGTTTACACGATAACTCACAAACGCCTATACAGATTCATATCAGATTTGGTAAAGAGGTACCATATGCTACTTGCAAGAACTGATTGGATAATAGTGTGGCTTGCATATTAATGACGTTATGCAATGTCATTTTTTCCTTACAATGGTTTCCCTATTGAGATGTAATAACAAAGTAGACATATATCAAGAAACACTGCACAAAATTTCATGAAACTTTTCACAGATGACAATCTCAGAACATCATGATGATACTGTGAGCGTCATGTCAATTATCTGCTCATTTGCATATTTAATGAACTTTTGTTATTAGTGACACAACTCTGAAATTCCAGTACCAAACCATATTGATAATTGCAACAAATATAGATCTGATATATATCTAATTATCCTTAGAAGCATTGGCAGTGTCAAGTTAATAAATAGCTCATTTGCATATTTTGTGAAGTTTTATAATTAGTCATAAAACTCAGATATAAATGCACCAAATTTAATGAATTCTGCTGCGGATACTGATCTGACTGATATCTAACTGTGGTGTAAAGCACTTTGTACTGTCAAGTTAATTAAGGGCTCATTTGCATATTTATAGAACTTTGTAATTAGGTATATAACTCTCAAATTACGGCAACCATGGCAGTGAAATCTTGTACAGATATTGATCTGATAAATATCTAATTGTACTGACAAGCATTTGTCAGTGTCACGTTAGCAAATAGCTCATTTGCAATTTTTTTTAAAGTTTTGTAATTAGTCATATAACTCCGAAATAACTTGACTAAATGTGATGAAATCTGCTGCAGATACTGATTCAAACAGATAGCTAATCGTGGTGTAAAGCATTTAGTTGTGTGGAGTTAAGTAGGGTTCATTGTATATTTAATGAACTTTGTAATTAGTGATATTACTCCAAAATTACAGCATTACATTGATGAATCGTGCTACAGATATTAATCTGATAAATATTTAATTGCACTGAGAAGCATTGGGCGCGTAAAGTTAATACTTAGCTCATTTACATATTAAACAAATTTTGTAATTAGTGATTTAACTCTGAGAGTACTGTGCGAAAGTTGCTGAAACCTGCTACATATAATGATATAACAGATATCTGATTGTTCTTATTACACGCCTCACATGGGTGTCAATTATATTGGTATGCATTGGGTGTATTGACAGGAATATTGAAAAACAATAAAATAAATCCTCGTCAGAGATAGTTACTCTGGCAGTAGACCGTATACACGTCTTGCCTTATCAGAATCTGTCTTCCACTCCGCGTCGTTTGCTCAATTGAACTACTCTCAGAATATACATTGACTGTCTTCAGTTTGTTCTTGTGTTTTAGTTAGTGATTATCCTGAGGTCTGGAAATGTTGCGTAACATCTCTTTACTCGTTGAGACAGGTCAAAGGTGTCTGATCAATGTCAATACATGTCGAGTCACCAGCAGTCAATTTCAATGCTTGATAAACAAGTTTGTAATTTTGTCTAACTCAAAGTCATTCCTCCATTCAAGGGTCACATTAGTATGTCAAGTTGTTCTGTAAGTATGCTAAAATTTTCTAGTCTGTTTACTGACTATTAATGAACCTGTTGTGAAACACGTGAGCATATTCAGTTCATATCTGGTTTGTTGTAATTTCATCGATTTCCACAACTGATACATGAGTATCAAGAAACAGAATGCCTCTATCTCGAAAAAAGCTACAAAAATTATACTGAATTATACATAAAAACGTCAAGCACATGCATCTACGTAAAAAACCAACTGTCATGATACGGATCAAGTATTATGCAGAGTCACTGTGGTAAACTCTTGCAACATGCAAAAAACCGATCTTTCAAAGATCACAATAAAAACAATATGGCTGTGAAAGACGTTGTAGTCATCAGTATAACTCTCCAAAATAAAAAAAAAATCATTTGACTGTGTGGGCGATGAAATCGCTCGTGTCAAGAGAGAAAATAATCGGCCGTTGAGTTATTACTGGACTTATATTGACAACTTGGCGGATATGATATCGGGATCGACACCAATTTAAAAAATCGTGTATGCGATGCTATTTTGTGTGATTTTTGTTGAAATTTCATCAATTTCCACAATTAATACATGGTTATCCAGAGACAAAATGCTTTAATTGCATAAGGTCATTGAGGTCACTGAAACAATGGAGGTATTTTAAAATCACAAAAGTATCTGAGTACAGTCATATGATACATGCACGTAAGAACGGTCATGCACTACGCTAAACAGAACTGATTCAATATCTTGCCAATTTTTGTTTTTAGGAGTTTCGTTAACTTAGGCAAAAATCTTAACCAAACACAACTTTTTTCGTCAAATTTTGCAGTTTGAGAGCAGGGAGTACAAAAATGGACTTCATAAAATTTAACGAGTCACTGGCGGGCCAGTTAATGGAAACTGTGGCTCGGCTATTAGCGAATGTTTTTACTACGGGGGCCTTTGACTGAAAACATGATCTACTCACCCTTGAGAAAGGATTTTTTTATTTCAAACTAACTGATGACAGGGAAAGAAAACAGATGTCATACCACAGAAAAATTACAAAATAAGTTTATGACTTTCATGCAAAAGCTTTTTTCTATGAAACGGCAAAAAGCTTCCGGAAATACAGGAGCAGAATTTGCACACACTAACCTCTTTCTATATCATAATTATTTAAGCAGATCAAGATACAAAAAAGCAAACAAAACGAAGGACTATGTGTTTGATTGTTGGTTGTCAATGAAGGTTACTCTTACTCGGGCTATCGGTTAGATTTTTTGGGTTTACGCCGCTTTCGCATTTTACAGTTATTGGTGATCCTTCCACCTGTGTTATCGATCACCATTTACTGTCACATTTCTTTGACGTCATTTGCCAATACGTGTTACATTTGCAGAAGAGATGTTTTATGTCAACGCCGATCGAGGCATACGTACCTATCAAATGTCAATATCTCGCCGTAAATATCTTTGTAAAAGTGAAGAATGAAGCCGTATTTCAAAAACATACTTCCCTATACTGTCACTTCAAACCCACCGACATAAAAATGCAAACATGCGCGCCAATTTGTAGCAGTTTCTCCTTTTAAAATGTCAAACAACCTCCCAATTGAAATACGACACATTTCTCGCGCATTTTCAGTCTAAACACCGAGGTAAACACTCATATACTCATCGTATTGGCCTGACTTATTTTACATGTAATGACACAATCTTGTATATCCTCGCATAGAGATATTATTATCTCACGAAAGAACGAGTAAAGAACTACCAATGTGGAACAGCCAAGGTCTATGCGCCATACTTAGTCACAGTTCTTCCAGATTGCAACTATATCGACAAAATACTTATTTTATTTAAAACAAGGCAGGACTAAGAAGACACATCTCAGGCCGAACAAAAAAATTGTGCTGTTCCGATAACCCGACCTACCCTATTTTTACCTGCCGACCCTAAACTTTTTAGAGCTACGTAAACACGGAAGTAAAAAAGAAAGAAAAACCCCGTAAAATCACGCGTTCGTTACTTTGCATTTGATTTTTTGCTTGAACGAGGATGTCTTTTATTTTTTCCCTTACATATGTATGATACATTTTTCTGGAAATGTAGCCAGTTTGGCAGCCCTGAACCCCTGAAAATGAACATTTAGAAATAAAAATATTTTGGAGAAAAAATCCTGCTGACCTACCTACCCTATTTTTGAAAACTGTGTTTTCGGAACAGCACAATTTTTTGGCGTCAGCTGTTACCTGTCAATCGAATTGGGTCAGCTTGCAGCTTATGTTTCACTCTGTACTTTAGCAGTTTATCAGTTTTTACCAAGTGACCTTACAGTAAACTGACAACGGCCGTGATAAAATATTCCTTGCCGACAACAATTGTAAACAGACAAAGAACGTACATTGCCTCTAATGGCATTGATCTAAAACCCGAAAACAGTGAAAGGGCCAGTACTGTAACTTTGATGATTTCTTCACTAGTTTTGTATATCAACAGTTCTAGTTCCATTCCAGAAAGCATGTTGAAACATCACTATAGCGTATACGTGTAAAATGCACTGTGACTGTTAAACTTTTAACCTCTGTCTTTACCATAATTCGCAAATCGCGATAAAAATGCAGTAGAGACAATGCACAGGGTGAATTGCGAGCTAAACACTGTATATTTATTTATTTATTTATTTATTTATACACTTTTATTGAGCGGCCGAATTACTTTACAGTAATTTTCATCAGAGCTCCTTCGGGGGGAAAAAACCTACATATCACAGACATGCGTACAAGAGACGGAACTACAGGGAAACATTCCTTCTTATGTAGTCTTTCAAGTTACGTTTGAAATGTAAACAGTAGTATTCTGTCTAATATCAGTAGGTAAAGCAATACATACTTTAGATCCTCGGAAATGAAACCTACGTTGACCAGATTTCGAAATACACCTTGGTACATAACAGTCCTGGCGATATGCAGACCGCGTATTATGGTCATGAACATTGCAGTTGAGAGTAAATAAGCTTGATAAATACTGTGGACAGACACCATTCATACATTTAAACATTAAAAGTGCAGTAAAGTAAAAAATACGCTGTCTAACTGACATAACATTCAGAGATGAAAATAAATCCTGTGATGGAAAGTCAAAGGGGAGTTCAAAAAGTATACGTAATGCTCGTTTCTGAAGAATGAAAACTTTATCAATATTTTTTCGGTTGTATTACCCCAAACAATACAGCAATAGTCAAGAGCACTCTGGAACAATCCAACATATAGCACCATACGATACTCATATGGGATATATGATCGTGATCTACGTAATAGACCTATACGCATACTTATTTCTTACACAAAGTATCGATATGAACATCCCATGATAAAGTTTCATCTAGTGTCACACCTAAAATTTTCCCAGATTGAACTTGGGGAATCAAAATGTCAGAAATATATAACGACAACTGGTTATCAGTCCCATTTATAAGATTCAACCTGTAAGGGGTTGTAATTAAAAGAGACTTTGTTTTACTTATGTTTATACGCATACGATTCGCCATCATCCAATTTGAGATGGGACGAATATCCCTATTTGTGGCCTCATTAACTTCGCCAATACATTTACCCCTTGTAAGTAGTGTTTGATCATCAGCGTACATATGCAAGGAAGAGGAGTCAAAAGATAACGAAATCATTAATAAAAAGCATTAATAATAAAGGTCCCAAAGTAGAGCCTTGTGTAACTCCTGCAGTTACATGACGTTTGGTTGATAAACTACCCATATATTCGACAATTTGATAACGATTTGACAGATAGGATCTAAACCAGTTCATTACACCATCTGATAATCCATATACTGATAATTTTGCTAACAAAATGTCATGATCGATGAGGTCAAACGCCTTTGAAAGATCCAGCAAAGGTACACTGTTCAAATAACCATTCTCAACATTATGCAGTATTTCGTCAGTCAAACGAATTAAAGCTGTCTGACATGAGTAATTCTTACGAAAGCCAGACTGAGTATCAAGAAGTAGATTAGAAGCAGACAAGTAATCAAACGTGGCGTTATATACATGTCTTTTAAAGATTTTTGAGAGAGCTGGTAGTATGGAAATTGGTCGATAATTTGACATATCAAAAACATCACCAGAACCTTTGTAAATGGGAACGACTCGAGCAGATTTGAAAACATTTGGAAAGATAAAACTTCGAAGACTGACATTGAAAATGCGAGTAAGAGTATCAATTCACATTATCGATTCCTGTAGATTTTGCTTGTAACAAAGACTTGTATACAAAATTATTCTCAATTAAAGGTAAACAGAAAGTATTTCTCTGGCCAGTATTTACAAACCTCTGTAAGATCTCAAAATCCATTGTACCGCCAGAATTACCAGTGTTTTGAGAAATTGCCAAGAAGTGTCTATTAAATTCATTGGCAATATCTGAATAATTCCTTAAACAAGTCCCATTAGAAATAAACACAGGGTCTTTATGATTGTTACCATTGACCACGTTGTTATAAATACGCCAGATAGTGGTTGCATTTGTATTACGATCTATGAGAGTGTTTTTGAAAAACTGCCTTTTGGCCTCTATGGTAAGGTGCACAACTTTGTTACGAGGGTTTTGTAAGATTTCCATAGATCGGGAACTAACCTAGAAGGAACGAAGGAGAACACGACTTGTATTGGTCCTTGATTTTATCTCAAAAGAACCGTTCACGGAACGAAACCTTAGGCACATTTCAGGGCAAGCCTGCGTTGGGAAGAAGATAAATTGTCGTTGACATTGAAGAGAAAATGTTAGAAATATATCATCAAAACTTACAGCTACACAGCAAAAATATCAGCTCACGTGACAGGCTCTGGCATAACTGTGGTACAGGTCGGTGTCAGCAATGACGTCACATGGCTGTGCCTGCTGCTGATTGTCCCGCACTGCGAGGGCATGACTGCATATACACATTACCACAGTGATGTGACAGTGACTGGCATTTTACCTGTATCATTGCATATATCAGTTAGGCTGCAAACAGAGCTGTCCTATGAAATATTAGACCTGAGTCAAGCCAGTGTGTACAACTCTGAAATTAGAAGATTATTCAAACCCTGCAGCAGGTCATGTAGAGACTCTGGGCATGGACACACCCTCTTTACACGTGTCGGTCAGGAGTTCACAGCACTGGATACAGTCCTGTACAGCCAGGTCTCTATTCAGTGCTGTTGATACAACTCTGACATCTGTCCAAGTTTTCAGGCCCTTGAGATCCGCTACAGGTTCTGGTCAGACTCTGTTGCAGGCTTGCCTGAAATGTGCCTAAGGTTTCGTTCCGTGAACGGTTATTTTGAGATAAAATCAAGGACCAAATACAAGTCTGTGTTCTCCTTCGTTCCTTCTAGGTTAGTTCCCGCCTCACAAGGACAACAGAAAGAAGGCCAGACAATACGAAGGCCAGTAAGGTGTGGAATTGATTTGCGTTTTATCTTGTCCTAGAAGTTCAGAAAGCTAATATTAGACCTTTAAAACGATACTTAAAGTCCTCTTCAGCTTTATCCCTTTCAGTCCTTTCATAAAGATGGTCAGAAATCAAATGCGACTTGTGTAAAAGTGATTAGGTCAGGTAAAAAATCAAGTAAAAATGCAAACAAATGTCTGCGGTTGGCGGTTTTTGTAGAGTAGGGCGGGTTACAGAAACACGCGTCACATTTTTTGTTTGACCTTACTGACGTGTGACAACAGCGCTTTTCAAACATTGGCGGCAAATGCTTAACACAGATTTGAACAACTAAATAATTTACGAGTTGCAACTCAAACATGACGGCCACATATACAGGCATGTAAATCCCCAGAATTAAATCGACCAAATAATTACAAAGGATTGAAATCAATATGCTTCGATAACAGGCGTTCGAAACATCTCCACAAATACAGGATTATATTTTTGGTAAACAAAATGCAAAGTGATACAGCTAACCCGAAACCGCTGAACTGGATCATATTCCATGGCCTGTAGAATTATAGTAAATCCCTTCCCCTTCAGTCTTCTCTTCATGATTTATTCTTACCGACTTGTCCTGCGTTTTTATCGAGCGTTTTTAATCTGTGACTTTTTAAAGAGTCAGTCCATCAACCATCGGTTTTACTACTGCCTTTACCAATCCCGGAAGCTATATTTTATCATTGACTTTTTCTGTGGTCTTTGCACAACTCTGGTGACATGGCAGTACAATGTTTGTTTTCCTCTGTTCGTCGACCCTTGAGATCTTTAGGCGGTGTATGACAAATAGCTGACAACCGTTTAGGCCTTGTAGGTGAAAAAGCCGGATGGAAACACTCACCCAAAACCCAAGTTTCGAATTCCACCTATTTTACCGATCATTGGAATCGAAAGAGCCTTGTGAACATATTCGCACACGGTTACTACTTAGATCCGATTTCTAAAATGGTGGGTGCAATGAAAAATGCGTTATTCAGACTATTATAACACGTTGGACTGTTCCGCCAACCAAACATAAAAATCTAGTGATTTTTTTACACTGCGTGCAATCTGAATACTTTCGTCGCTGTGATGACGCGAAACCCAGGACAAGACTTCGTTCAGTCCCCCTCTTACCTGGAAAGCAAAACAAATACAACTTTTGGAGGGGTTTGGAATTAGGGTAGGATTAGTTTTAGGGCAAGCATACTTTAAAGTGTTGTATATGCCATTTCTTTCAAAAGTGTTTGAAAGAATCGTTGCACAATAACTACATAGTAATCTTAACAGGTTGATCTTTCACAAGCATCAAAGTGCAAACCGTCCCAATCAAAGCACAGAAACAGCTCTTTTGCGGGTGCATCATGACATCATGCGTGCCTTAAACTCATCATGTTGGATTTCTTATCTGCATTCTATACGATCGACCATGACATTTTAATTACACAGATGCTATCAAGTTTTGCTTAACGGGCACCGTTCTGTCGTGTCCCGGATCATATCTGTCACATCGCAATGAGTGTGTCAAAGTCGGTATTGTAACATAGTCCCGTTTGGCAATGAAGTATAGTGTCCCACAGGGATCGGTACTGCGACCAATAATTTTACCCCCCCAACACACACACTTTTAATGATTTTTATGGAACTTTTACGAATTTTTAATGGAAGATGCCAGTAGCTATGCGCAGAGTCAGCTATGTAAGCTCGACCAGTTCAAACTGGTCTTATTTTTAGTCCATAGTATATACTTTGGCTTATTACGAACAAAAATGACGTATTCTCTGAACACATTGTGCATGATTTGGCACTTGTTAATCATAAAATGTATGTTTCCATTGCATTGCATTGCATTGCAGAGTCCTTCTTGCTTCTGAAAGGTTTTGGCGAAGCAGAAGCATTCAACCGCTATCGGAATCGATTGGGACTACTCGACGGGAGGCTCTCGAAGAGAAACCAAAATATTTGGTAAGACTGCATTCATAAACTACTTGAGGAGGTGGAACATAACAGAAAAGGTTCCCTGTTGGGGGGGATTTTTTTCAAATGCCCCGCTTCTGACTTGCTGTAATTTGAAATCCTCCTTAAAAATAAATCTGGTCTGATTTTGAAATTAACCACACAGATTTTGTGTCTATGTGTGTTTCCCTTCCAGTGAAGGAGGGCGCTGTTTTGACACATTATCTTGTAGAAAAATTCATCTAAAAAACAGAAAAAACAGCAATCTCACAGAAAAGCTTTGGAAACAGTGTGACTTGCCTCGCCTGTCAGAAAAATGAACATAATTAAGATAGTTGTATAATAGGGACATGAACTGTGGCTTTTTGCAAATTTTCAGAATGTTTTGCTATCTGTGTATATACTGCAGTTTCTTGTTCTACTCCCACAGCATTCTCGAATAAAAACCATTTTCTACAGCAAAAGGACAGCCATAAAGGCTTATATTGGTGGCATGTACAATGAAATCTTCATTTTATGCCTTGACCCTTTCAATAACTCTGCTTTGCTGATTGGAACCCTGCTGGATCAGTGGACATGATAATTATCATATTTTATATGAACAGTTTGAGTCACCTTTTAAGTCATAATCTCATACACAACTTCTATTGATCAGTCATCTATCACTTTTTATCAGTTTTTTGAGTCAATCACACCATCTTCACATCATTATCGACAATAAATGGTTTTTCGTTTTTCGTGGTTCAAAATTCATATTTATATGCTCTTACTTCTACTTCCTTTTTATAAATGCAAAAGCTGCTGTCGATGACTACTACAAGTTCTCGTGTTACATGACAGCAATAGGGACATCGCAAAACGTGTCAGTCAGGGACGCTCGGGCGAAGCTGATACTCTGACATTAATATCGAACTTTGCCCATTACGCGTCCACACTAGACCAGTCCAGCATGAGAATCGATTCCACTTCAAAGGTATTCGTCCATCATTTAAGTAGATTGATCGACTTCAATGTGCAATGGCTCCTGACATCGGAAGGCGGAAATGTGAACCCAAGACACCGAATAAGCTTACTGGTCGCTTGGCTGAAATATTCAAGTATATTTTGAAACCGTGCTTCAACAATCTGAAGTCCGTTGATGGGTATGTGTGGACAGGGAGTACTAGTGAGGGATTCGCCATCACAGACCACAGTGCCCGAACTACACGTGGCTTCATAGACGAGATGGATTTGATGATACCAGTTGCTATGGTAACAGAAGCTGCAGATGGCATCGAAATTACAAATCAATATGCCGGTTGCAGCAACGTTGATGTTGATCTTGATGTTAATGGAGCATGGAGTTTTCTTCCGTGGAGTCGAAAGAGAGGCTTAGAGTTATTAGTCAGCAAGCTTGAAAGGATGGTTTTTCCGCGAGGCATAACAGAAATCCACCTTTAGAGTGGATTGACACTTCCCAGCCTGGTTACGTATACATACACGTACGACGGGACAAGACAGACGCTTTCACGAAAGAATTTTTGACCAAGCTCTGTACTACAATCTCATCTGACACTGGGGAGGAAGACCACTTTCTCTCAAGATCTAAACTGCTGAAGATCCAAGGAGATTACGTACGTACGCGTTTACCTGCCGTTCAATCAAAAATTGACAAAACCTCTCGGGAATATGGTAGGATCGGCGGTAGAGTACAGTTGTTGCAACAAGGGCCAGTTCAAACCATAAGTGTTTTCTATGAAGCAACATCTGAAGGTATGAAAAAGAGGCTTATTATAACCGTCGATATCGACATTATTTTTTTGCTCTTTGCTCTTCTTTGTTCTTTATTAGACAACTATCTTTAATGATTGACGATTAAAGAGGCACTCCCACTTGGTAAAATTTTTAAAACACATTTTTTTAATGCCAATGGTCGATATTTGACGTGGCGACTGCATGCGGATCGCGAGATATCGATAAAACATATCCTCAAAAAAGTAAAAGTTTGAATTCCGGTTGCCCATCCAAGCTGAGTCTTACTGACTCGGAGAAAAAACGAAAAACAAATTCTGCTGATTCCACTAGAATTCGCATAGTTGACTAGCATGGATAATTGCAATTGATACATAGCTGCCGCGGCTATGTATCGAACCACGCGTAACTGTGTGGCAGACGAGAAAATGTAGTCATCAGAGGCGACTGATATTTTACACGTAAAATCTGATATCTATGTAGTATTGGTTAAAAATATAATAGAACGGACTGACAATAATGAAAACGACAAAATTACAAGAGAAGTTAACAAAATTACCTGAAGGGAAGGCATAAGGATTGGGAGGTAAAATTGCGTTGTTCGAACTTATTATGGACTCCCTAGAATATCGTAAATCAGCACAACAACGAACCTTCCGGGGATTTCGGGTCATAATCAGAAACGATCGTAAAACTTCGGGATGTGAAAAATACGCTCGGGAAATGACATATTTTTATCGATATCTCGCTATCCGCGCGCAGTCGCCACGTCAAATATCGACCGTTGGCATTAAAAAATGTGTTTTAAAAATGTTACCAAGTGGGAGTGCCACTTTAAGACCCGGTTAAGTCAAACATTCAATGATTTACATGTTTAGAGTACAAAGAAAGGTAGCATCGTGTCATTTTTATTCAAGCTTAATATGTTCATATTATTTAATCAATACATATTTGATGATTACCTTGTCACTTTTCAGATGGTAAAACAACAGCAGAATTTGAGCAAACGGTGGATTGCGCCTTGGCCTTGGTCTGTAAAGAATGGCCGTCTATAGCTAAGAAGTGGGAAACACGAGATCGGAAATGGCCAGCCAGTGATGTTATTAATGCGATCATCGTTGCCGGTTGCCATGTCGTACCAAAGTCCTATCCAGGGGAAGGCGGTGACGAGTGTCTGCAGTGGAGACTCTCTTTCTCTCTGGCTGAGAGAACCCTGGCTCATACTTTCACAGAGAAACAGAGGATGTTCTACCTCGTTGTGAAGAAGATTTGGCGAATGTATTTGAAGGTCAGTGACCATCTGGTAAAGACGTTTTTTATGTACATGTACTTGTTACCACTTTGACAACAGTGCGCTCATTTGCAGAGCTACACATGTCCAAAAATAATGTACCTATTTTTGACGCCATTCAGTTGTAAAGCTTTTGTTTCATCAGATTCAAGCCGTACATTCAAATACGAAAGCATTCATTATATAGGGCTAGGGTTTAATGGACCAGATGCTCTGATTTTGACAACGTGTAAGAAGTATAGAAAATACCATGACGTTCGATTGATATCCACTCTGTTCCCAGGAACCAAAGGTACTCTCCTCTTATCACATGAAGACGACCATGTTCTGGGTTAGTGAACAAACACCAGCTGAAAAGTGGACACAGTTTTACCTGGAGACAGATTTCTTGAATTTTTTGATCAGCTAGGACGTTTCCTGGAACAAGGCAATGTGCCAAATTTCTTCTTGCCCGAAAATAACATGGTTAGTCATATTCCGAAAAGCGAGATTGAAGAGGTGCTCAGGAAAGTCAGAGACATCCGTAAAAGACCACAAATTTACATGGAAGATCTAAATCTGCCTAGCAATGGTTTTTATGTAAGCAGGACATCGTTGAGCTAAACCTGATTTTGTCTTCTTAAGTGTTTTTCTTTGTTGATATTAATTGTCAGACCCACCAAAACAAACAAAAATTGTTACTTGCACTCTTTCAGCATTGGGCAATTTGAGTTAATTAACCTAATCAAATGGCTGCCTATATGTCATATTTTTCCTAAGATAGAGGATCCAAATTGTCTGTATATTTTTTTTTTGCTTTTTTTCACAAAGACTTTGCTAAAGTCAATATAAAAAAGTAAATGTTGCCATTTAATATTTGATTGATATACTAATTTGCAAAATTCTACGACCATTATTTACAATGAACAACTAAACATTCGCTTATTTTTCAATGATTTTGCTAAAGACAATTTAGAAAGTATATCTTGCCACTAAATAGTTCTTGTGATATGCCAATTTGCATTAATAATGGTTTGTATGATATGCTTATATGCATGTCCGGCTAGGTGTATAACCGTATTTATAATGAATAACTCAACGGTCGTTTTTATTTTGCCAAGATTTTGCTAAAGACAATTTGGAAAGTATGCCTTACCGTACACTAGTTTGTATGATATTCTAATTTGTATAATTTTAAGATGGTGGCCATGTGTATAACTTTCATTATATCCAATAAGTCAACATAAATAACAATTATTTTGTTTTGTTTTTGTTTTGGGGGGGTTTTTGGTTATTTTGCAACTACTTAAATACAATGTTTTTTTCATCGTTTATGCTATACAGTTGTGGGTACATCACACGATTGTCTTCCTCAAAACATGGACAAAATGCTTGTATAAACAGACATAATTGCTTCCAACACATTAGTCATTATCTGTCTGGTCTGATCAATCTATTTGCATCAAATGTGATTAATGCCTAGAACTCGATCAGTACTCATACTTTATGGCAAATATGTAGCTACTAACAGGCAGGAAGTATGCATGCACATGTAAAAACATAATCCCGGACAAAACCTCGGACTCTTAGTTCACCTAGACCAATTTTTTGTTGGTCCTAGATTACGAATTTTGCAATCGGTATGGATCCGAGGTCACATTCTTAGCGAACCGGTACTGTTCCAATGGACCTTGACTATTTTGCAGTCAGACTGTTCCAGAAAAATTAAGAGAACTTGAACAAGTTCCAAAAGCACATACGGATAATATGAAAGCTTGACTACGATAGATAATAGTTCCATCACCACATTATCAATTTGTGTTAGAAGTTTATCTTGTATGGTAGATCCAACATGAACAATTGGAAATGAAACGACAGCATAACCAAAACACAATTTGCGGGTCTTCAATCGTGCGTGAATGATTTTATTCGATCACAGTGCTGGTAAACGTGACACACGGCGGAACAATGTAGATTATGTATGTAAGTCTGATATTTAATCAGTATCTTGCAGGATAAGCTGGTATGGACTCATTTTCTTGGAACGAATCTTTATGTTGTATTTCAATCGTTAAAAGTCCATGCCGCTGTATGTTTCAACATTATTATAATAATTATGATCTGAAATGAAGGTTTTCTGTTCTGATTGGCAGTAGGCATGCTTACTATGGTTGTGATTATGTTTTACCATATCTTTAAAAATGGTATAACAAATACAATAAATAATGTAAAATACTACCATGGAAAGCATCTCAAACTATAACCGCTTAAGAACAGCATCGTCAACAGCGTAGATGAATCACGTGATTTCAGTGACTATATGTATCACAACCTACAAAAATGTGACTGACCAAATCATTGTATTCGAGGAAATTCTAGTACTTTTTGTTGTACAGCTATTTTGCGACAGGAGGACGACAAGCCAGGCTTGTTGTTTGCTTCAAGAATATAAGTCATTCAATAATAAATAAATATATACTTATATATCAATTCAAAGCGTGTTCATTTCGAATTACTTGAATAAGATAAAATAGTATTATGCTAAATGTCCATCGATTTATCAAGTTTAAAATTGTACATTAATTACACGGTAATCAATAAACACTCATCTCGTTTTACCATTATCGTCACAAAGTTAGAATCATTTTCTTTCCTCGCTATTTACCTTCATTAGCTGTGCTACTAGAGTGGGTGGCTTTTAATTGCAGATCTATTCATCAAATTCCAGCTTTGGTACAATAAAGGCAAAGACACAAACTTGTTTAGGAATTACCGTGTGGCTAATGTATAAATGTACCTCTCGATAAACCAAAGAACAATTAACTTTGTTCTGGGCAACAACGCCATATATATATAAACAATTTCATGGCGGTTTGGTAGTTCAGTGGCTGAGCAATTTGCTGAATTGTGGTGGGGATGGAGGGACAGCTTTTATTTAATTGACAACTTGAGAGGGTGAAAGCTTTAGACAGATAAAGTGTACGATTTCCTTATTTACGATGTGCAGATGGTGAGGGCGAAAACATTTGCGAATGGGCTCTTTGACAGTTTGTAAATTTCCACAAAACTGATGATATTGCATAAAATCTGGAAAATAATTAATTTCAAATTTTGACCGCAAAAGCTAAAACGTCAGCTACTTTAAAACTTAGTCTCAAAAATTTATAATGCCGAGGAAGCGATTTTTCATGATTGAGATAAAACAAGTCCACGGTAACTGGCGAAAAGACCCTAGCTAGAAGGGAACGAACGATGGTATGGTACATGAAATGGATGAACCGCCGAATATATATATATATATATATATATATATATATATATATATATATATATATATATATATATATATATAATATATATATATATATATATATATATATATATATATATATATATTATATATATATATATGATAGAATTAACGGGCGAGGCTTGCCGAGCCCGTTAATTCGGCTTTCCTCGAGCCCGCGCCCACAAATAAACGTTAATGGTCAGAGCGGAGTCTGTTATTTCCATTATATTATCAGCGAACCAAAGAAAACCGTCAAAATTTCCGAAAATTTCAGGAGCGAACGACAACTTGGCCCCAGAAACGGAGCAATACGCGACGCACTGTCACGCGTGCTGTAAATTGGCAAATCCGGGGATGCTTTCAGAAAAAAAGTATCTCAACTAGACCTACAAGTGCTCCATTTTATTTGTGATTGATTATGATTTACGTTTGAGCTGTAAAGTTAAGATACTTTGAGTTGTTAATCTTATTATTCATATTCACGGGCATGTAAACAAACCATTACTGTGTATTTGTGGTCAGTCACATGGTTCAGCTCGACCAATCAAAATGCGACTGGCAGGGCATGGTAATATAAATATTTTATATTTTACTTACACTTTTACTGAGCGGCCGAGTTACTGAAATAGTAATATTCATCGGGGCTCATACAATTAAAAGTATATTAAAGGGGAACATTTTCTTTTGACATATTCTTTCAGTTTACATTTGAAAGTGTACAGACTGGTCAAATTATTGTGGAGCATAACCATTCATACATTTGAAACTTAAAAGTGCCATGAAATAAAAAATTCTTTGTCTAATCAACATAACTTGAAATTACTGAAGCACCAATTTCTAAAAGCTTGTGATTGACATTATCAAAAACTGTAGATTTCGTTGTAACAATGACAAATAAACAAAGTCGTACGTAATAGGAGGAATCTTAAAAGAAGGTAAATCTTATAATTATTTGAATTTGTCAAATTGTTATAGACACGCCAAAGCGTAGTAGCATTTGAGTTTTCAACAATATTGAAATATTTTGAAAGATATCTGTTACTTAAGTTTCATGTATCCTGCAATCATCAGACAGAAGAAGTTAAACGATTTTTAGCCCAACACTCTTACATATGTATGATCGGGACGAACCATTCTATTTCCAGGATGTGTTAACATTTGATCAATAATATTATTTTGGTGGCAATATTTGAAACCAACTCCGGGCGTTTCTTTAACAGCGTAGATTTGTGAGCATTGATAATGTGTAGTTTTTCTGATATACAATGTAAGCAGAAACAAAAATTGACAATGTGTACCCTGGATCTCTACATATGACCCCGTCAACCATCTCTTCGAAAAATAAGTACATGTACATATAATCACGCAATCCTGAAATCGTCAGTTCAAGTGACACAAGTTATGCCAAATGCACGCATCATTGCCTAACGCAGACCAGCTACCATTGGCGACATTATCCATCAAAATAAAATAAAATACACCGAATCAGATAACCTGGGGATGTAATCCATACAACACAGCGAGGTGCGCCTGTTGCACCATGATCCAAAATACTACCCATTTCAAATCGACAGTCACCGGAAAACTTTCGCCATCAATTATAACGTGAACTGCAAATTTACTAATGTTATAGACATGCGGCATTTAATACATCGGGAAAACTTCACAATCATTTCTCAAATGTCGGAACGGACACCGCTTAAACATCAGCATAACAAATCTGACAGATCGCCGTATGTTTTAACCTACTTCCGGATTCCTGGTCACACCTTGCAAAGACAATGCTTTAACAGCTTACGTACTTTACCTGACTCCCAACAGAAACACTCACATGACCAAACACCTTGAAAGTTTATGGATATGTAGAGCTGGAATATATATATATATATATATATATATATATATATATATATATATATATATATATATATATATATATATATATATATATATATATATATGATCAATTACATTTCCTGAAGTCTATTGGAAAGGATTCCTTGTGAAAATTTTTCATCAAAGAATCAACAGATAAATCTGAAGCAGTGTGGTTTGGTGCGTGTAGATGTTCAAATATTGGTGACATCAAGTTGACGAAGGAATCTATCAATGCAACGGATGTGTGTTATTTTTGTACTCATAAAGGAAATTATAACTGTTTGAACTGGGATAGGATATATTTCAGAGATAGAACCTAGCTGTTCTATCTCTGAAATAAGAGTGATTGTGTAAATTAATTTTATTACACTTGGCGCCTCGTAAAATCACTATCATTCATCGACACAGCATAACATAAATAAAAAGATTCTCGGTATCGGCTGTTTTTGATTTCATTTCTTTTTCGATGCATTTGTTTATTCTGAGTCAAAAGTCTTCGGCCCATGTTACATTAACGAGATATGTATGACTCAACAGTGATTATTTGGTTTACATTGGTACGTATCCTAATACACGAAACGTGTGTGAATCTAAATCTCGTAACAATTCTTTTTCTCGATTTGAAAGTGATAAAGTAATTCAATAAACTTAAGGTTGAATAAACTTCAAATATACTTTTTAGAGACAACACGAGCAGAAAGTTACAATTCACCATATATGTTTAACTATGTCCCCTATTTTATGATACAGATTTACGGCCATATCTTTTCAAATTTGAAATTTTGCCGCTCGGGCGTGATCAAAACTTTCACTTCAGCATAATGAAAACTACTGCTAACTCTCGGCAATATTACTGTCATACATAGCGGTGCAATCAACGTAGTTTTGCATTTTCCGAAGGTCGAAGGTTGGAGACCAGGAAAGCAAACGGCACTATTCTCAAATTAAATGTTTCCTGACTGATAATTTCCACTTTATCATTTCTTCAGAATGCAAATTATGGCAAAATTATCTCCGGAATAATTAGACAAATATATTGTAGTTTTAAATAGCCTGTCAAAAAAAAACTATATTCTATGTGTAGCGCCATCTTCGGCAAATGGGAAAAGTGCTTTTGTTTGGATGCAGCTAGAATTATAATCGGAAGCCTTCAAGAATAAGCTAAATTCAAGTCAACACACACTAGTTAAACCCGTCTGATCTATTGTAAATGTCAACATGATTTAGTTTGACTGATATAATCAACAGCAGAGTACATTTGCTGCAGTCATAGACTGTTGACTGTTGACTGAGACTGTTGACAATCGCTATTGCTATGGTGGCCTGCAATTCGAACGTTTTCCTGCCTCTGGCTGTCTATTATGCGGACAAGTGTATTTTACGGTTCCTGTCACAGTGACAGCGTCGTTACTTTTATAGACAAAGAAGGCACGAGGCATTGCCGACAGTCCACTTCAGTTGTGTCAAAGAGAACATTGCAAAGTTTGCCACAGATGGCGCTATACAAGGTATTCCCGCAATGCTGCAGCCACTGTTTTAGGTGGCAGTCGCTACGACTCATAAGAGCTAATTTGCCAACGGCAAAACAAGTTTTTGTACAACGATAACATTAATAACAAAGGAAACACCCTATTCTCTGAAAAAATGTTAGGATCAAAATATATCTTCGATGACAACAGAAATAACTGGCTTAAACAATGTGAAATAATTTTAGATTAAATTAAACACACACAAGAGAGAATTAAGACAGAATATGAAGCACTACACAATTGTATTCCAGATTGTTGGAAACAAATAATCATATCGGAAAAAGCTGTGATATTCTAGAGTGTTTGATAGTTACATGACGACACATTTTTTCTTCTCTTCCGGACGAACACTGGCCGAGTTAGATCTATTCATGAAGGACGTACGCGCACCACTTGATGCCCTCTCCGAAGTTGCCTGGGTGAACCGTATCGCGTCTTGCGCTCTGGTGTTCTCCGACGAATACATGGCATTGAAGTATGCACCCGACATGTCCACGCTTGCACAGTATGACGACAACGAGCCACCGCTTTTAGCTGCATCTGATGTAGACACGCCCGGTTCCGAATTTAATGTTCTTGCCGGGTTTGGAGATGGTGAAGAATAAGTTTGATCTGCCGAAAAAGGAGCCCTGGGATAATAATCTGTTTGACGGGTACTGATAGCGTCGCTCCGTGAAGATGTACTGGTTGATCGGCTGTTTGTAGGATATTGAGAACTGGGAGATGACAAATTTGGGCGTGTAGAAGATGACGTAACGTACGTGGTTGGTGAAGCCAAATTAGCAGCACTGGTGGATGATACGGTGTGTGGTATCCCTCTATCTGTATTCAGACCTGAAGAGAGGTTGTGAGTGAAGCCCGTGTGTTGTGGTGGAGCTGCTGTGGAAACTTGACTCCGAAGCTGGTTGGCTGCAAAAGGCGGTCCCCTATTCTCATTTAACTTCGTGAAATTTATCAAGTACGCAGGGTAGCACTGCTCACGGTCAAATATGACGAAGACAGTCGGATCATTCTGCCTGTTCACACACGAGTCGTACAGTTCCCCAGTGTGCGTATTGATTTCAGGGGGTCGTTTGTAGGAGCTCTGTCCGACTGTATACCGGCCAACCAGGACGTACGCTAAGAACATGTGCCGCTGGCCATGGTCATCGTCACTGGAGTAGCGGTCACTATAACTTGCATCGCGTGCAAAGTATGTCCCCTGTCCGAAGAGTGTAGCATTCTTCCCCGCGACCCTAAAATCGAAATTTTGTCGGCAGATCTTGGGCACCGACTGTTCATCAGTTCCATGGAAAAGATACATGTCCACTTGCAGACCAGGGTCTCCCTTTTTCTCTGTCATGTACTTTTTCTGTCTGTTCAAGATGAAACGGCCATTGCAAAATTTAAGGTTGTTATTTAACAATTCAAAACTTCATCTCAAAGACAGAAATCTGTTTTCATTCATTGAAAAAAAAATATTCATGGATAAGAAACACTAAACGATTTAACACAAGTTACTTCAAGAACAAAGTATTGAATCCTGTAACATAAGTTTCATGCTCCTGCAATTCTCAGACAGAAGTGAAAGGATACTTACCTCGAATCTCTTATTGATATAATTGGAACGTACCACTCTATTTGTAAATGGTGTCAAAATTGGATAAATATATTTGATTTGGTTGCGACATTTTAACACCAACTCAGAGCGTCGAACTAAGAATCCTTATACTTCTGTCTGACGATTCCAGGATGTATGAAACTTAAGTAACAGATTTCATTACTTTGAAATTGAAGTAATTTGTGTTATTATTTATAACGCTCTGCTTTAGTATCAAGCACTGTAGGTTCCCATGAGGACATCTGTATATATTTATACATACACACACACATATATTATATATATATATATATATATATATATATATATATATATATATATATATATATATATATATATATTATATAACACGATTAGAACTAATTTGGGATAATTGGATCTTTTTAGTTTTCAAAATTCTCAAAAATGTTAGGGCCCATAAAGCTGAATGTTGCAATATTACAAATTAATTAAAAAAACAAGTATGTAACGTAAAAAGAAAGGAAGATGAAGTTCGTTTGCAGATTAAATAAACATTACTTTACTGTCCAATTATCCCAAATTAGTTCCAATCTTGTTATATATATATATATATATATATATATATATATATATATATATATATATATATATATATATATATATATATACTATGTATATTATACTATAATATTTGTCGCAGTATCGTAGGTATAGAATATTAACCTTACGATCGCTTCCCTTTAATCGCAATGGAGCATGTACCGAATGCTATACTTGCTAACAAGTTTAACGATGCAAAAATTATTTTTCGGTCAAAAGATACGTTTTCAACATAAACGTTGTCATATTTAATCATTACCTTTGATATTTGTCCCAAATAAGCGGATTTTGGATCCTCTCTATTGCATTGATCTTGGCCTTGTGTTGCTGCACAGACTGTCGAAAGACCCTCTCCACATATCGAAATTCGGCTGATGATCTGTCTAGGAGGCAGCGGATAAACTCTTTCCCAGGGGGCATAGGTTCCCAGGACGATGGGTATATAGTTGCATCTGACTGTAGGTGATTTGTGCCTTTTAACCTGAGATTTAAGAAGAATAAATTCAAAATAAACAGAAAATGAACTGTAAAGTTTATGTTGAAAATGTGTGCGAATATGTTATGACAAAGACGATACCTGTGTGAGGCTGACTTAGATTGGAAATCAAAAACACACCATTAACCCGATTACTTTTTTCACAATAATGATAATATTGCAATTATTTGGTAGAGTTTGCCAGACGATCATTGATCTTTACATGAAAATTTTGAACGACAGACACTCATAGACTTAAATTAAGTTATAAGCGCCTCGAAAGTGAAAGACTTAACTTTTGCTCAAACTTTCCACGAGGAATCTTTCAACCATTGTCTTTCAAAATCGCTATAAAAATCGGGAGTCATCATCAAATTTGGTACCAGAGAAACAAGTTACCCATGATTACCCTTTGGCTGGAGAAGGAGGTCCCGTATTCGCGTTTAACTTCGTGAAATTTATCAAGTACGCAGGGTAGCACTGCTCACGGTCAAATATGACGAAGACAGTCGGATCATTCTGCCTGTTCACACACGAGTCGTACAGTTCCCCAGTGCGCGTATTGATTTCAGGCGGTCGTTTGTAGGAGCTCTGTCCGACTGTATACCGGCCAACCAGGACGTACGCTAAGAACATGTGCCGCTGGCCATGGTCATCGTCACTGGAGTAGCGGTCACTATAACTTGCATCGCGTGCGAAGTATGTCCCTTGTCCGAAGAGTGTTGCATTCTTCCCCGCGACCCTAAAATCGAAATTTTGTCGACAAATCTTTGGCACAGACTGTTCATCAGTTCCGTGGAAAAGATTCACTTGAAGACCAGTGTCTCCTTTCTCTGTACCATATACTTCTTCTGTCTGTTCAAGATGAAACAGCCATTGCAAAATTTAAGCAGGTTGTTATTTTGACAATTCAAAACGTTATAAAAGGCAGAAATCTGTCTCCATTCATTTAATGGATAAGAAACTCTCAAAGATAATTTTAAAGGTAAAAGACCATCAATATTTGGATGAATATATATATATATATATATATATATATATATATATATATATATATATATATATATATATATATATAATAATACAAATTACTTCAAGAAAAAAGTTTGTAATCTGCTACATAAGTTTCATGCATCCTGCAATGCTCAGATATAAGTGAAAGGATACCTAGCTCGACACTGTTATTATTATGATTGGGACGTACCACTCCATTTGTAGGTTGTGTCAAAATTTAATAAATAATAATTGATTTGGTGGCGACATTTTGAAAGCAACTCAGATGGTCGAGCTAAGAATCCTTACACTTCTGTCTGTGGATTGCAGATGAAATAAAACAGATTTCGTTTCTTTGTACCTGAAGTAATTCGTGTTATTATTTAAACGCTCTGCTTAGCATCGTACACTGTAATTTTCCACGAGGACATTTGTATACTTTTCGATTTATATATATATATATATATATATATATATATATATATATATATATATATATATATATATATTATATGGATAGTTATTTTATACTAGATATACAGTCACCTCCCTTTAATCGCAATGGAGGATGCACCGAATGCTATACTTGCTAACAAGTTCAATTATGTAAAAGTTATTTTTCTGTCAAAAGATAAGTTTTCAATATTTACCTCGTCATATTTAATCATTACCTTTGATATTTGTCCCAAATATGCGGATTTTGGATCCTCTGTATGAATTTATCTTGGCCTTGTGTTGCTGCATAGACTTTCGAAAGACACTTTCCACAAATTTAAATTCGGCTGATGATGTGTTTAGGAGGCAGCGAATAAATTCTTTCCCAGGGGGCATAGGTTCCCAGGACGATGGGTATATAGTTGCATCTGACTGTAGATGATTTGTGCCTTTTAACCTGAGATTTGAGAAGAATAAATTCAAAATAAACAGAAAATGAACTGTAAGGTTTATGTTGAACATGTGTGAGGCTGACTTACACGCCCTTGTATTTGTTAGATTGAAAATTAAAAAATCGACTATTAACCCGATTACATATATTTAAAATATGACAGTGTTGCAATTATTTGGTAGGATCTGCCAGACGACTGCTGATCTCTCCTGAAAATTTTGCGCGACAGACACCGTTCATATACTTTTTCAGTTAAGGTAGTATGCGCCACGAAAGTAAAAGAACTTTTGCTCAAATTTTCCTCAAAGAATCTATCAACATTGTCTATCAAAATCAAGAATAAAATTCGGGGGTCGCCTTGCAAATTTTGGTACTAGAGAAACAAATTTACCAAGATTTGTTAATATTTTAAATTCAAAATGGCCGCTATCACTGTATGAACTCTTTGAAGAAAAATTAAAAAAAAATGATTTTCAAAAACCAAGAGGGTGAATGTTTTCCTTACTCTAAGGATTTCAAAATGAGCCCCTCCAAAGGGTACATCAGAGAAGAACTGCAAACGTTTGTCAAATATCTGTCCCCAAGGCGCATTGTACCTTAACGGCTCCACAAATTCACGACATACATATGCCTGCAGACACTGTACACAAAGTTAGCACGGAAACCCTTGCATGAGCATGGAACATGTCTTCAACCTGAGTGAGAGTACTATTCTCCGGGTTTCGGCTCCACGTGTGACGGATAAGTTTTTTTGTTTAAAAGTTCATGGAATGGCTGGTTGGATCTCAGCAGCCCCATTTCTTTTTTTGCGAGCCAACATTTCATATTATTTATAAAGTTTTAAAAAGCATGCACTTTTATTTTCTATTTAATATCACAGTGTGGTTAATTCTCATTACTCTTCTCACTATAAAGCTGCAAGGCTATGACAATATTCGAACTGCATATGGTTTTAAATTTCATTTTGACCACTTCCTGACTCCCAAAATAAATTATTTGTTCAACTGCGAAGTGGCAAAGAATGGCTAGACTCCATCAAATCTCCTCACTGGCTACACAATGACACCCTTTCTGGCCCTTCACTTCCTTTCAACATTAACTAGCAGCGTGTCATGGTACTGCAAGCTGGCTTACTTTCTCTACTCGTTTAGTTCGGTCCTGATAAAGCTCTCGTTTGATGGTGAATCGGTGTAGCGCAACTAAAGCTGCGGAGCGAACTGGCCGCTGTATGATACACGGTTACACTACTTTGGGATAGAGTAACCGTGTGTGATATAATGGGAGATAAATGTACCATGCTAATACCGAACACATATACAAACGAAATCTACCTTGACAAAAGACCATCAATGGATTTAGGTGACACAAACACTGGTCTTCTCCTTACTTCTCTGGTTGTCCGAGTCTGCAGGTTAGTTTGTCTCATGCTTCTAAATGACAACATGTAGCGGTAGTCGCCAGCATTAAAGTAGAAAGTGTCCTTTTCGCTTTGATATGCCGATTCGATCTCGTCGTTGTTCGCTTGACCCAGGCCCTGAAATAATAAATGTGATAATTTTGAGTGTAAAGCATACTTTCATAATACTCACTGAACTTACCCCGCATTTATATATGGTATGACATTTCTGTTTTATGATTTTGATTTTTCTTTGATTTTTTTATTCGTTGTGTTTGTTCATTTTATTAAATTTCATTTATTTATTTGGTTTTTTTTTATTTTTTTATTTTTTATTTCATGACATAATGGCACAGTCGTTCCGCTGTATGCATCACAGTTTCCCGCCCGTTCTCATTGCAATTTTTCGCAGAGCGCCCTCAACAGCTGTACAACGGTTTTTACTGTCCAATCTAAAAGTGCCGATTTCCTTCTCTCTTCTCCGTCGGCTTTGGCAGTGTCATATTGTCATGATAAGCATCATCCCATGCACAGACAACGAACCGTGATTTTGATCTCAATACCCTTATAACTACAAGCACGACAAATGCTCATAGCAAACGATTTCAAGCGAGTATAGCTTCAAAAATTAGCAGAGAGAGAGAGAGAGAGAGAGAGAGAGAGAGAGAGAGAGAGAGAGCCGAGAATTGGATTCTGTTTCGTTTTCGCGAAGTGGCGCTGAAAATTGACGATCTCTATCAAAAAAGTCAAAGAAAGTGTGTGATTTCAGCTATGAGTTGTGTATATCTGGAAATCCTAATTTTTGTAAAGCCAGGCCACTGAATTCATCGCCATAGAATACAATGTTTTCAAAGCAGGATCACTGGGAAAATTTTTCCATGTCTTTATTTTTGTACTGACGAAGTGTGGCCAAAATTTTACAGAGACTGTTTTTAAGGAAGGAGCACGTTGTGGACTCTTAACTTTCATGATTTTCGCTTTTCAATGAGTGCACAATGAATAAAGAGAATGGGTCTTTGGTTTTGCCGTCCACGCATGTCTGATACAAATTGGTATTCAGACAATATACCGGTACCAGAGAAAGTGCCACTCCTTGAAAGTATACAGTCATCTGTGATCTAAATATACCCATACATGGTCAAAGGGGCATTCTTTGGTATTCAAAATGCCGATGTGAGGACGCTGTTTTTAAAAAGCGGCCACCCGCTTAAAATCTGTGATTGATTAGATTTTCTCTGTCCATGGTAATTGTGGCAAAATTGGAACAGGTGACAGTATACTTCTAAAGGAGTATTATATTTGATCAAAATAAACATATTGGCGATGGTTCCCTATCTATAAGCTTATGGCACTTTCATTTTTCATTGAAATCTAGTCCTGTTGCTGTCAACCCTAGTGCAAACTTACCGCACTGTTGTTGCTGTACGGCACCCATGTGTTCCCGTTATCTTGCCAGTACCACTTCCACGAAGTAGTGAGGTTACTGTCCATGGCACTGCTGCGATCGATGGCGTAGGACGGCGTTGAAAGTCGACGAACTCCGACAAATATCTCTTGGAGGTCCTGAAAGTCCCCTGCCACCTCGGTCCATTTTGTATACCTGGCAAACATACCGTCAAAGTTGACGTTAATCTCGCCAATAGCGTCCATGTCCGGCGGAGCGTTGCAAAATCTGAAACAAACGAGTTTATCAACATTGAGTTCGAAATAAAGATTAGGATTTCTGTGAATTGGAGTATGCAGGTTAAATAGATATTTGAGACGCGATGTTCTTTTCAACATCGGAAAAGGGAAAATGTAAAACGGCAAAATGCACCGGTCTATGATATTTACATGCCTGTGTATGTGGCCGTCATATTTGAGTTGCCACTCGTAAATTATGTAGTTGTTCAAATCTGAGTTAAGCATTAGCCGCCAATGTTTGAAAAGCGCTGTTGTCACACGTCAGTAAGGTCAATCAAACACTAATGTGACGCGTGTTTCTGTAACCCGGCCTACCTTACAAAAACCGCCAACCCTAGACATTTTTTTCCCATTTTTGCTTACTTTTTACCTGACCTAATCACTTTTACACAAGTCGCATTTGATTTCTGACCATCTTTATGAAAGGACTGAAATGGATAAAGCTGAAGAGGACTTTAAGTATCGTTTTAAAGGTCCAATATCAGCTTTCTGAACTTCTAGGAGAAGATAAAACGCAATTCCACACCTTACTGGCCTTCGTATTGTCTGGCCTTCTTTCTGTTGTCCTTGTGAGGCGGGAACTAACCTAGAAGGAACGAAGGAGAACACAGACTTGTACTTGGTCCTCGATTTATTCTCAAAAGAACAGTTCACGGAACGTAACCTCAGGCACATTTCAGGGCAAGCCTGCAACAGAGTCTGACCAGAATCTGTAGCAGATTTCAAGGGCCTGAAAACTTGGACAGATTTCAGAGTTGTATCAACAGAATTGATTAAAGACCTGGCTGTACAGGACTGTATCCAGTGCTGTGAACCCCTGACCGACATGTGTAAAGAGGGCGTGTCCATGCCCAGAGTCTCTATACATGACCTGCTGCAGGGTTTGAATAATCTTCTAATTTCAGAGTTGTACACACTGGCTTGACTCAGGTCTAACATTTCATAGGATAGCTCTGTATGCAGCCTAATGGATACAAGCAGAAATGCAAGTCACTGTCATATCACTGTGGTCATGTGTATATGCAGTCATGCCCGCGCATTGCGGGACAATCAGCAGCAGGCACAACCATGTGACGTCATTGCTGACACCGACCTGTACCACAGAGTTATGCCAGAGCCTGTCACGTGAGCTGATATTTTTTGCTGTGTAGCTTGTAACTTTTGATGATATTTTTCTAACATGTTTGCTTCAGTGTCAACGACATTCTTATACTTCCCAACGCATATTGAGATATACAGTGTTCAGCGTGCAATTTACCCCATGCATTGTCACTGTTATCGTTGATAGGTGAATTATGGTAAGGACAGAGGTTAAAAGTTTAGCAGTCAAAGTGCATTTTACATTTATATGCTATAGTGATGTTTCAATATGATTTCTGGAATGGAACAATAACTGACTTGATATACAAAACTAGTGAAGTAATCATCAAAATTACAGTACTAGCCCTTTCACTGTTTTCGGGTTTTAGATCAATGCCATCCGAGTCAATGTACGTTCTTAGTCTGTTTACAATTGTTGTCGGTAAGGGCTATTTTATCACGGCCGTTGTCAGTTTAGACCCTTAGTAAAGGTCACTTGATAGCCAAATACTGTTGAACGTACGGTCACGTGGTCAGAAATGATAAACTGGTAAAGTACAGAGTTAAACATAAGCTGCCAGCTGACCCAATTCGATACACAGGTAACAGCTGAGGCCAAAAATATTGTGCTGTTCCAATAACATAGTTTTCAAAAATAGGGTAGATAAGTCGGCAGGAATTTTTTTTCCAAAATATTTTTATTTTTAAATATTCATTTTTCAGGGGTTCAGGGCTGTCAAACTGGCTACAACATTTCCAGAAAAATGTATCATTCATATGAAAGGGATAAAACATAAAAGACATCTCCGTTCAAGCAAAAATTAAATGCCGAGTAACGAACGCGTGATTTTACAGATTTTTCATTCTTTTTTTATTTGCGTGTTTACGTGGCTTTAAAATGTTTAGGGTCGGCAGGTAAAAAATATGGTAGGTCGGGTTATCGGAACAGCACAATCTTTTTGTTCGGCCTGGGATGCGTCTGTTGAGTCCTGGTTTGTTGTACTTGGGCCTCAGCCCAAGTACATTTGTTTTCATTCCGTGGGAAAAAACTCTGTAAGGTATAACCATTTCTGGCTGAGACCAGGGAGGGCAAAATGTCTTGGCTTCATCTTTCTTGGCATAATAAATGGCGTAATGATGCTAACTTAATGGAAGTGCTGCTCTCAGCCAGTCATGAATAAGTGAGATGTGAATATAAATGCTTCTCTATCTGAGTTTTTGCCACAAAATCTTCTGAATATAATCAAAATGTGCATCGAAATGCAACAATTAATGCACCCTCCGTTTCCTAAGCGATGGCACGACCCTTGCTACACCCATTGGACGAGCCAAAGTGGGAGGGGTAATTTCAGTTTGGTCGAACAGGAGGGCTCGAGACCAGAATTTAACATTTAAACTTGAAACATGTTTAATCACTGACAAGATGTGGACTACTGTTAATCAAACTGAAAGTTTGAAAAGGAAAGGTTTTATATCCCGGACACAATGAAAAACATTACGACTGGAAACTGTACCCCCAGTTGAGAATAGTAATGCCCACAGCGATGGAGAACACTTATCCTTGAGCTGAGAAAACCAGACCATCATTTCGAAATAGAGCTGCAGATTCGAGAAGCTCGTTCAAAATAGCTAGGTACACCCCATAAAGGGGTGGTTTCGAGTTTTGAGGGCAAATTTCGCCTCCTTCATATAGAAATCGTACGTTTGTTTTTCCAGGAGAACACACCATTTGACACAAAATTTGCATGTAAAGGGGTCGCCAGTAAGTACGTGGTCAAATCTGGCATAAGAAACAATATGAAATGTTGGGTAAAGCCAGTCCAAAATAAACTGATTTGAACTTTTGTGTTTTGTAATTTATACCAATGCAGTAACATTACCTTTTTTGACAACATCACACAATTTAATACGTTTTGAAACTGAATACTCCGACGTATTCTGTGTCTCCTTTGCTAAAAAATACGGTATGCCGCTTACCATGTAAGGAGATGATGACGTCAAGACAGATTTGTAGTGCGTTTGGTCCTGGATGGTGCACGAAGTTTTGTCGAGGTAGCTTGTGTATTTATTTCCTAAATGGGAGAGATTAGGGTCGATCTAAACGAAGGCCGAAGAATGTTATGATACTCTAAGCGAGCTGAACTCTAACGCGAATGGTTGGATAATTTGGAGGATGTCTAGAACCGGGGTCTAGAATGATCTCGGTCAGTATTGAATTTCAACTGCGTCACAAGTTTGCGAAATGAGTATTCCGTCGAACGGTCAACGAACGATGTTTTAGGGGCGACGTCAAAAGATCGATGTTTGAAAAAAACTTAATTGCTTAAGTTTGGGGTGGGGGTTTTTGGCCAAATTAATTTCTGTGCAGTCAAAAACGATTTAACGTTTTTTTGGCAAATTTACGATTTCAAGGCTTTTTTTGTACGCTAAAACCGATCCAGTCACCTGTATTTTTGTTACTTTATAACGGTTTTCGATTTTTATTTAATTCAATGGTACATTGGTACGTCGTTTGAAAAAATAGTACAGGGTATGAGTCCGCAATTTTTTTCAATTTTAGGTTAGTTAAGTTAGAAGGGGGGTGGGGGGGTCTGAGGCCAAACTTAAGCAATTAAGTTAGATTTATTATATTGAACTTTTGATGTTGCCCCTTAGAAATCTGGAGACATGGCACATCGCATTTTTATTTTAGTATTTTATATTTTACAAAAGATTTAAGAAGCAATGATTTTGTCGAAAATTCTGAAAAAAATATAGGAAGATTTGATCGCGAACACATTTTCACTTGGGGTCAACTAGCTCTGCGTACGATGCTGTGTGTTCCGCTACTAATCGCCCTGCTCACCACAGCCCTGCAAAGACCCGTACGTAGGGTCGGTGACTTCAAATCCATTTTGGGACTTCACGTAAAAAGCCAAATTACTGCCGAAATTCAGCGTTCTTGGGCCCAAGTCGTATCCCAGCCTACCTCAGCTACTCGATCGCTTCCAAAAATGACAGTCTTTTATTCACTTCTCGTAAATAACCGTCGATGTCGGCAACTCTCTCGCTAGCCCTGCGTACGATGCTGTGTGTTAGCTGTAGTAGCACATAGCATCGTACGCAGGGCTAGGGGTCAACCGGATGCGCTATTTTGCGGGTTGCGGGTTGCGGGCATGAAAAAATGTGTGTTTTTTGATATCATTTTCGCCCTTCTCACACTTCAGATTAGTTCAACCGCCGATAAAAGCACAATTTTCGAAATCGTTTTCAACGCCGTTTCAAATAATTTTATTGTGGTGAACACGATTATAGTCCTAGGAAACTTTTCAAAGTCACGCTGGATCAAATGCTTGAAGGGGGCATACCGGCATGGAGCGACTATCATACTGCAGGTGCAAGTCATACGTTCATGATATTCGGAGATAAATTATTGAGAGCTGCAGAACACAAACTCATCCAAAAATATTCCTATTAGATCGATTCCTGAAATAAGGCAACGCACCGGCGTGTTTTTCCCACTGAAATTCTCGCGTAAAATGTTAGCAGAATGTCGTTCTCTGAGGTCGCGACCTCGCTTGAACCGAAACGGCAAAGTAAACTAAGTCCTTTGTTGTACGTCTTTTTCTTTTTAAAGATTTCATGAAAAATACACGGCATTTACAATACACATCACTTCTACGCTTTTTTAAGTCAAATCTTTCCTTATGCATTGCATTTAACTAGGCATTGTTTAATTTTCTGTATGAGTTGCCCTGGAACCGAATTGTGAATGGATGCATTACAAAGAATTTACTTCCTATGGCCTGATACTAGAAATGTAACAATTTTCATTCCGCGATAAGTGGCGACATTTCCGAGGCGCGATTTTTTTTTTGTCAGTCTGGTATTACGTATATTTCTCACTCACATCCATGGCAAGAAAGAAAAGTGATTCAGATCCCTAATTATTTGTAATGGCCAGGCAGCTCGGAATAAATAAATTGGTCCTCGGAATCGCCGCTTTTAGTTAGCAGATTTTGATTTTTTTTCAGAAACATAACGTATTTTCACCCATTTGTTTGGTCTGTTATAGCATCTTTAGTCCAAAAAATCAAGTTTACAGCATTGATGTTTTCAACAGCCTTCAAATATACAGTATTACGTTAAAATACACCATATAGTAGGTGTTTCATTAATTTTAACCATCTTGACCTGATGGTGAAATATGGACTTCGCAGTAAAAGGGATACTGTACGATAGACCTGATCATCATTATTTATAATAGACACATTCTAAAGGTTTTATTTCTTATATACTAAATGCCATATTACATATATTAGAAATCTAGCCATAATTCTAAAAACCCGCAGCCCGTAGCCCGCAACCCGCACTTTAGCAGATACCGGGGTCAACATGGGGTCGCAGCCATGTTGCCTCAAAACTTATTTCTGTCTGCACTCAAAACTCAAAAATGTCGGATATGAACCTGAAAAATCGATGCAATTTCGTCAAAATTCGGCGAAATTTCAGCCTATAGACAAAATTTCATCTAGGTAAGGTAAATTTACTGAAATTTGATCGACAAATAATCCTGAGCTTGAACGTGACAGCTCGCCTTCTCCGGGAAGTCAAGCATCCAGCTGCCCATATGGCCAGGTTTATGAGATTGTTTTCAAGCGAGCGAGCCAATAGAGCTAGAGGTCTGATTTTTGGTATATAGGAATAACTTAGCAATACAATTATTTTGACAAAATGTCACGTGACCTCAATGACCTTTGACCTCAAATAGATATATTTGTCCACAACTCAGTAACCACAAGTGCTACACCCTTCATATTTGGTATGATGGGACACCTTATGACACCACATATTGTACCTCATTAATTATGCGCATATCTAATTCTGAGCAAGCCAATAGAGCTGGATGTCCGATTTTTGGTATATAGGGATAACTATAGGGTAGAAATCTAAATATGCCCATCTAAATATTAGACATCTACCATCGAGAACAAAAGAAATTTGCTGTAATTTGAATATTTAAGGAGTTTAAGCAATTTTCACTATTAATAAAGAACCCCTGCCTCAAACTCCACAAAAGTTGCTAGACATATTTTGCCGTTGTCATGCCATTGCTTCGTTTAATAACCAGTTAATCAAATGCCTAATTGACAGGAGAAAATTCAAGACCATATTGAATAGTAGTATATATTGTCCTCAAAATTACTCTATCACGGCCCAAGTACTCATTGCCTTCAGCAATACTGCCTTGTTAATTAAAATAATTATAGTTACAGTCTGGAGGAACTGTGACAAAGTATGCCCATATAGTCCTTGGCTGTTCAACATTTATAGTTCTTTCCTCGTACTGTCGTGAAATAATAATTTCTTTATGCGAGGACATACAAAATTACATCGTTACATATAAAATAAGACAGGCCAATACGAATGAGTGTTTACTTCTGTGTTGAGATTGAAAATGCGCGAGGAAATGTGTCGTATTTCAATTTGGAGGTTGTTTGATATTTTAAAAGGAGAAACTGCGACAAATTGGCCCGCATGTTTGCATGGTTTATGTCGGTGGGTTTGAAGTGACAGTAGGGAAGTATGTTTTTGAAATACGGCTTCATTCTTCACATTTACAAAGATATTTAGGGCGAGATATTGACATTTGATAGGTAAGTATGCCTCAATCGGCGGTGACATAAACTATCTCTTCTGCACGTGTAACAAGTATTAACAAATGACGTCACGGAATTGTGATAGTAAATGGTGATCGATAACACAGGTGAAAGGATCATCAATAACTGCAAAATACGAACATATCGAAAACCAAAAAATCTAACCGATAGCCCAAGTGAGAGTAACCTTCGTTGACAACCAACAATCAAACACAGAGTCCTTCGTTTTGTTTGCTATTTTGTATCTTGATCTGCTTAAATAATTTATGATATAGAAAGAGAAAAAATAAACAAAGAACAACCGACAAATACATGAACAAATCCAAATTGATTAATTAAAGTCAGATGAAAAGATGAAATGAGGCGACTGTCAACAAAGGCGAGATCGTCACCATCTGTACATCTGATTTTAGTCAGATTGCAACAAACCCAAACAATACAATCAGAGCAACGACAAAAGACAAACAAACAAGTACCAATGAACCCTCACCTTCCCTGTACGGTTATTCCAGTCTTGGTGACGTCACAGAAGGCTTCTTCCAGCGATGTGTTGACTTCTCCAGTGAATGCCAATGGTTGTACGTCGTCGTCGTAGTCTAACACCCACTGGTACGGCACAGGGCAATGGTGTTTCTTACACCTGCTTCCCTTGCCACAGCCTGACAGAATGAAGTCGGCACATATCCAGGCGTCTCTGTCATCGACGATGCGAATAGGTTGTCTTCTCCGGGGTTCTTCTGACTGCTGCCTTGGCATAAGGAGTGTACTCGGTCCCCCAGCGAAATCCAATCCCCCTAGAGGGGCAGTTGGAGCCGAATATTGAGGGTTTGAAGGTGGGCGTGCTCTCGTGGCTATGCTTTGTGAGTCGACGACGTAGCTCTGTCTCTTCACCTTTCCATCGGACTCCACGAGAATTGTTTTCAGAACCATGTACTCTTTCAGACCCGCAATCTGGTGTTTTTCAAGTATCGACTTTGTGTGACCCGAGTCAAGGTCATGAGTTAAGTCACAGTTTTCACCGTCTGTCATCTTGCAGAACGTCTTCAGGTTGAGGACGTAACCTTTGCAGAGGTGCAGTCTCTTACACCCCTCCCCCGCGTTACACCTGCGTCTTACGTAATCATTACAGACAAAGGGCGAGGACAGTCGTATCAGGGAAAGTATCTCTTCATCACTGACGTCATCCAGGTTCAGCTTCTTCAGGTTCTCCTGTGTGACTTTTTCGTCGAAGTTGTGAGCGAATTTACATTTATTGCCAAACCTGCAGTATCCGGACACGTATTTTTTGCAGACGTGGAGGTACCCACATGAAACGCTCTTGCACGTTTTATTAGCTGAGTTGTAGAAAATGCAGACCCGGCTTCTGGTTTCAAATAGTGACACGATCGTCTGCCCGTCTGCGGTTTCTACAGAAGAGAATCTTGTTGTGTGTTTTTCCAACCATTTCTGTATATCAACTTCAGGTGGGAAAATCTCTACGTTTGATCTGAGTTCGTCAACAGTTGCCCTGCCTTTGAAGTTCTTCAGAATGTGTTTAAATACGTCTGATTCGGATGGTCCTGGTTGAGAAGTTGTTTCGTCACCTGCGTTTAGTTGTTCTAAGCTATCGGCAGCCGGTATATAGGTTTCGGGACGTATTTGTTCTCTCTGCAGATTTACACTCGTCGCTTGTTCAACGGTTAACGGCTGCTTGGAGCCTGTGTGTACTTCCGGCAAGCCGGGGGCAAGTAAGGGGGCAATCGTATGGAGCTGAGGCCACTGTGATGATGTTCGTGGGGTCATCAAAGTTACGGGCTCCGGTCCGTTAAAATAACGTGTTCCTGTACTCGGACGTGGCAGAGGTTGCGAAGATCCATTGTAGGATTTGGGAAAACCACCGCGCCCTCTTCCTCTGTGACTAAGCAATGCCTTCCCTCGTCCGATATTGCCGTCTTTCCTCCCAACCCCCTTTGGTCGCCGTCTCCGTCTTTCTCTCCTTTGGGTATCTTTTCTGTTACTCATTTCCTCTCTCGGCTCTTTGCCCGGTGCATCATCTTTACAAATCGCTGATTGGTTGGGATCGCCGAGGAGAATAGAGCCAAGGACACTTTGATTGTTGGGAGTTGATATGTCAATCTTGTAGTCATCGAAGATCCTTTTGTTACAGGGCTTGCTAAGTTTATGTGAAAAGCCACAGGGTTTATCTGTCTGGCAATGGCCCTTAACAAAGTTCTCACACAGATGCAGGTATCTGCAGTCGTCGGCCTGACAAGTCTTCTGGTTGTACTTCCAGCAAATTTTTGGAAGGGAATTCCTCGCAAGTTGCAATAGTTCGTCCTTGACGTACTGCCTCAACTGAAGTTCTTCGAGAAGGACCGCGTTCTCGTAGGTGTGAAAGGAGTGAGGTTTCCCACAGGCGCGATTGTCATGGCAACGGCCACTGACGAAATCCCTACAAATGTGCATACCATCACACCGTAGGGCAGTACAGCAGATCGGTTCATGGCATAATTTTAGACTAAAGAGCACGTCACTGTTGTGGCGTGTGCCAGTTTTGCCCACGACATCGATGTCTCTCAGGTCACTACTTGTGACATCGCTGTCATCATCATCATCATCATCATCATCATCGTCATCATCATCGTCATCATCATCATCATCATCATCATCATCATCATCATTGTCATCATCATTATCATCATCGTCGTCGTCGCCGCCGCCGCCATCATCATTGCCGTCACCGTAGTTGTGATTAATGGTACCATCATCTAAAGCGCCATCACCCCGGGCACCATCATCACTGTCATCATCGTTATCACAAACGTCATCACCACAACCACCATCACCGTCACCCTCTGTCATACCATTCGGGGAACTCGTGAATAGGAGTTGCCTATCCGCAGACTTTGTACGCAGCCGCGAACTGGTGCTCTGTGGGCAGTGTTCCTGCTCAGCGTCATCGTCACCGGGGCAATATGGCGACGAGCCACCAACCTTTGTAAGGCACGATTCCAAATTTTCGGTAGTGTTTGCCGTTGGCTCCATTAGGCTAGCCTACCTGCCGTCTTTTCAACAGTTTTCGTTAAATTCCCTCTTCTTCCTGACATTAAGACCAATCTCGAAGTGATAGTTTACACGTACCAGTCGCCGTGTTTACACTAACCACTACTCATGTCGTGTCGGCCGGTTATGAATAAAATGTTCAAATGTTATTCGTACAATTTGGAACACGATCGCCAGTTCGTAGATAAGTTACCGAGAAGTCACACCCTCTGGTAAAACATATATCGCAAACGGATGAATAAGTCCCGACGGTAAGTGTGAAAGATGTCGCTTCTTGAAGATCGTGCCGCGATACGCTGAGGTAGAAATGTTCGAGGTTGAATCTCGTCGCTTAGTTTGTGTGTTCAGAGTTAAAGTATAGGTTAATAATCACACATATGATATGACGTCAACGTAAAGGCCGTGTCACCCACTCCATATCAACTACTCTGTCAGCAGGCACGAGACAATTTTGCACCTGGTAGGGGCCCTGCAAGAAGACAATTTCGAAAAATCGTCAGAAGCAGTGTTTTCAAAGAAGCAGTTTTAGATCCGTTGTGCTCGCATTGGTGCGTCATCTCATGTACTGTTTATGTGATTTTAATTCTTTGTTCTGTTTTGAAAGTGAAGTAAAGCAAATGAATTCGTTCAGGGATAAACCTGATAAGGAACCTGCCTATTTAAATATAAGTGTAATATTTACATTTTTATGCGGAAATAGATTTTGGAAGTGAAAGCGAACACAGTTCGCAATCGAACTCCAGCTTGGAAACAAATATTTTTCGCTCCGAACCAGACTTGTTCTATTCTTGTCTTCTGTCCAGGACAAAGGCTGGCCACTACCCTAAGCCATGCGAATTATTAAAAAGCCAAGAACCCCACTCATGAAGGAAACTCCTCATCACCCCGTCACCCTTCATTTATCGCTGGTCTTAATATGAGCAGTGCGAGAAGCAGACTGTATCGTAATAAGTTCACACACTAAGACATATTTGTACCGGTATGCTGTCAAACCTCCTGCGCAATACAAACATTCAAACGTGTATGTCTATGATTAATAGCTCGAGTTCTGATCTATATTTGTTTGAGGCGCTAGGCGTATGCCGGGAGCTAGGATTCTTCAGGTGTCTGATGACCGAATAGAGCGCGAAACTCAGAGTCACAGCTCAGTTACTTTGTCACTCCAGTCAACCCTGAAGTGTACTATATATATATATATATATATATATATATATATATATATATATATATATATATATATATATATATATATATATATATATATATTATAAATGTATATATGTATATATATATGTATGTATGTATGTATGTATATATATATATATATATATATATATATATATATATATATATATATATATATATATATATATATATATATATATATATATATATATATATCACCTGGATTGCATTTCAATCGAGTGTACTGCGACTAATTATTTGACTGTCAGCGCTCAGTCTAGGCGAACAGCTTTATTCGTTAACGGCTTTGTAGGCAGTCCCTTTCTGACCCTGCGCCAAATCTGATTAAAGTCAGATGTATAGATGTTGGCCTGTCCAACTTTGCTTCTTCTCACAACTATACAGCCTGACTATAGCTCAGTTATTGAACCACGCTTTTGAAGGCTGGGGTTTTAGCCGAGTGGTTCGGACTGCGATGTCCTTGCTAGTATATGATGACTTGGCGCCGTAGATTATGAGTTCTAGTCCAGTCCAGAATTTACCTGATTTTGGAAAGTTGTTGCCATGTCTGTCTCCTCTCTCTACAGCAGGAAAGAAGTAAAGGTGGACATGTTGCCATCTCCACGTCAGATTTTCTTTGCCACCTGTGATGTAGACTGCCCTAGGACCAAGGGTCACCACTAATTCACCGAATTTAAGCTAGTAATACATCAAAATCTTCCATCAAAATGTCACATCACAAAGATTTCTGAAGTTCGTTCACCCCGACCCCCCCCCCCCCGTGCAATAATTAACTTTATGCAAATAAGTATTCTTAACCTGTCTAAATTGGTTTTTGGTTCTGCCATAACGAAAACAAGTCGCTGTGCTATAACAGGTGCCGTCAACGAAGCTGTTCCTGCAAAAAAGGTGTTCCTGGGCTGTTTTTCAACGGGCGGGGTAGTTTAAAAGCTAATCCTTGGGTGGGGAGAAAAGTCAATATTTACAGTGGGGGGAAGAAATTTCAGTTTTTACAGGGGGCGAGGATATAATATTTGGCAGTGGGTACCGGAAAAAACGTTTAAAAAATATAATGTAATATAATAATCAAAAGCGGGCGAAAATTTCAATAATGGGGAGAGGGCAGTGGGGAGCTTGAACTGTTCTACAGAGTGGGGAGTTTGCAGACCATAGGCCTAGATGTTGGAGAGCAGTGGGCATCATAATTCCGTGGGAGGGCATATTTTCCGCATACGGCCAGAGGAAGGGCAGTTACCAACAGGTCTACTTTCCCCTCCAAATTTTAGGTCAGAAATATGTTAAACCAACATATTTGGTGATGATTTTGTAAAATTGAGGAAATTTACCGGTTGGGGCTCTCTCTCTCTCTCTCTCTCTCTCTCTCTCTCTCTCTCTCTCTCTCTCTCTCTCTCTCTCTCTCTCTCTCTCTCTCTCTCTCTCTCTCTCTCTCTCTCACCCCCTTTGCGACTCACATGAAACATAAAAAGTCACGGTGACAAAACATCATACCGGAGATATCATTATAGAGACTTATTTATTTTTTATTGACAAAGATAATCGCAAAATCTTCATTTATTGGAGTCCTATTTCAAACGTCCATTTTCTGATTGTGATGCTCTTCACCCCCCCCCGCCCTGAAAACACAAGTCGAATTATCTTTACAAAACTTTAAAACACCTAAAATATTGTAAATCATTTTCAATTTACTTTTTTGTTAAAAGTCATTGTAATCAATTCTAAGCGATAGCTGTCGTTATACTGTTTGCTGTCTTTATCTCATATTCTTGTCCTGTAAAGTCCCTTTTCTGGTGATGTTTCCCGCCACATACTATCAATGCACTAGCGGTCTGATCTGACACACACTGGAGGTACGAATACGTCATGCAGATTGTTATTGTACGAAATAGTCAAATTTGTCAAATACTTTATCCGATTACGCAAACCACAGCAGACAAAGTATCATCTTCTCGCCCATGTTACCAAGACAATCACGGTACAAAGGTGGTGCTTGTCGACTTTGCCTGGATGGGTAAAGTACATGACACCCTTACGACTAGCAGACAACCCTCCATATTAATAATGTGCTTGTTTACATAGTGTACTGATAAAAAGCACAAGGGCTTGTGAGACTCGGAGCAGAGTATTCATGGAATATAATCGATTGTTGATGAAAAATTAATAGCTGCTGAAGCCGTAAAAAACGTTGACCTGCAGCCCATGTATTTACTTCACTGCACCACGGTCCGTGATAGAGGGACCGTGATTGCACCGATGCACAAATTCGAAGACAAAAATATTCCCGTAAGTCGATTGCCCGCCCTCATCATGCCTTAAGTTGGTTGATGGTAACGCTTATCGTCTTCTGAACCGAGGCACCAAATCAACATTCCGTTATTGCCTATTGGTGTTGTGTAATAATGCTTGCTTGTTTCTGATAAAATGTTCTGTCTACTCACTCCAAAATACACACACGTAATTGTAAATGATATGTTTTTCTTTCACGTAGTCTTCACCTCAATGAAACGCCAGGGTAACATGTAGACCTTTATAAACACAAGTGAACACAAACATAGTTAAAAATAACCGACTTCTGAGGTTTTTTGGGCTGAAATTCCAGATAATAACATGGAAGGGTAGCATAGAGTTAGCATAGGGATGGCGGCCATTTTGAATTTCAAGTATCGGTATACGTTAGGTTATTAGTTTCTCATGTATCCTTATTTTTATTCTTGATTAGGTAAGACAATGTTTGAAGGTTTCATTGAAGAAATTTTGAGCAAAAGTTTAGGTCTTTCATTGTCGAGGTGCGTTCTACCTTAATGTATATCGACAAACTCTACATGTGAGACTCCCTGACAAGACCATTATCGTTAGTTGAATTTCAATGAAATGGGAGCTACCATTCGACAAGAGGGAGCTGATTTCCGACGTTCAACAAACTCTCTTTGGTTGATTTTTCCTCTTGATATAAGATACCTTTCCAATCTTAAAAGTACATCAAAATAATGATTTTGCAATAATGTCTGTCTTGTTCGGAAATTTCAGGATAAAAACGTCACGATATATCCAAAGCTTATTTGAGTGTCAAGGTAAAAGACGGGAGGATTAAACCGTGTATATTTTTTGACCATAGGCATACACCTATCTCGCGATCAGTTGTACCCCTGAACTTATGCTGTATTTTAAGCATTGAGTCATTTACATGTTTGCAATATCATAACCGACGTGGGGTTGATAAGGGGAAATCTCAAACAACTACTAAAAGTAAGAAATATATTTGGTTAAAAGATTTTGAATGCACATGACGACCAATCATACCATCTTAACCACATTACAGTACACTTTTTCTCGTGGGTTTTACTTTTATATTGTAAAGGGGTACGCCGGTGGACGAGACAGGGCGCGTACCAAAATCCATGTGACACCCAATATCTGCACTCACTACGTCCATAAATCGACTTTTACATCCAGCCCAACGTATTGACGCGAAATGTGGCAGTGGGGCTCAACGAGATCAAGATAGTTAACTCCTGGATTTCGAGCTTTCCATTTGTTCTGTTCACCCACTCATCTCATTTTATGATCAAGTAAACGATCATGACTATAAGCGTATGGACTAAAAAAATCACAAACATGAACGAGAGAAACTCATCCGAGCGTCGCCACTTCAAGGGGCACTAGTAGAAGTCTTTGAATAACACATGAATGCCACAGCTAACTATTATATTAATGTCACGGTCACTCTCTACATTCTGATTGATAATGCCGACTGTCAGATTATTGTTATTATTATTATTAAAAGTTGTTTAAAATGCACTACACATACGTCTCAGCACATTGTACATAGCTGTATAAAATAATTTAAAAATACAACCACACTAAAAAATTTAAAACAGAAAATTACACATAAAACTGAGTAAAAAGGTAGGTTTTCAAACTGCGCTTAAAACTATCTACACTTCTGGCAGTCTTAATTTCAAATGGCAAATCATTCCATAGTAAGGGTGCACATACTGAAAACACTCTCTGTCCATATGTCTTGTTAAAGTTGCCACGGGGCTGGGTTAACATAATTTGTCACTCGATCGCAGGTCTCTGGCAGGTACAATAAATCTAAGGCCAAAAAAAAATGTTTCTGGTCAGCGCGCGCGTCACTTGAACAACAGCGCGTCACCCTTTTTTTCCCTGGTTTGTGGCCGGCGGCCGTGGCAAACTAGCTTACATACTGATTACTATAACACCAAACCAAAACGGCTGAAGAGAAAGAGAAAATTCTTTGGGGCACATGATCAGTGACTGCATGAACAGTTTAAATGTTACTATATTGATAAAACTATAAAACTCAGTGTTCTCCCAAGGCCATAGCGGTCCCGCTACGCTTTGATTCTCCCCGCTACGCACAGGCTCTGCGTAGCTACCAGCTGGGGGCTTGTTGAAATCTATCCCCGTGATGAAAAATTATTCGCGGTGTTTGTCGTTCAAATATAATATAAAACTCAATTTCATACATTTGAATTGTGTAAAGCTTAAACTTGTGAATTTTCCTCTTTGTTGACAAATTTTGACAATTTTATTAGCAATTAATAAAACTCCAATCAGATGAACCATTTCTTGCTCTCAAAGTTTCAATCTGAATCTTCTGTTTTAATTGCAATTTTAATTACAATACTGTGATGATTTATTTAAGTGTAATAAAGAGTTTCCATGATGTTCAAACTGCATACTTGTGTGTTACCATTGCATTTTGTTGTGATGTACATGTATGTGTGGGTGCATGTGCAAGCTTACATCCATATGCAAATATAAATTAATGATATGCAAATGATTATGCAAATTAGCCAACAGCTTTGGCGCTTTAACTGACCCTCCTCCCTCCCTTGAGGAGGAGGGAAAGAAAAAAAAAAGAAAAAAAATCCGCGTCGCCGCACCATTTTTTTAAGTAAGGCCTGACCAGAAACATTTCTTTTTTTTGGCCTAATAAATCTCTCAGATAAATAGGTGCATTTCCATGGATAATTTGAATGTAAGCAACATAATTTTAAATCTGATGCGGGCCTCTACAGGTAACCAATGTAAATCTTTGAGAACGGGTGTGACATGATCGAATTTGCGCGTACGAGAAACTAACCTCGCCGCAGCATTCTGTAAAGACTGTAGTCGAGCAAGTTGTCCTCTAGGGATACCAAACAAAAGACTGTTACGATAGTCTAAGTGAGACGTCACAAATGCATGGACTAGTTTTTCAGTTGTAGATCTGTCAAGAAGTTTACGAATCTTACTTATTCTATGCAAAGAGAAGAAACCATTTCTGCACAACATATTGATATGGTCAGACATGCTACCGTCCTGACTTAAAGTAATGCCAAGATTTCTGACTGAAACTGAAGGGATTATGTCGCATTGACCAATTCTCAGACTGTCTAGCTTTGTCACATCAGATTTTAAACGTGATGAGAAGTGAATAACTTCAGTTTTGTTGTCGTTCAGTACAAGCATGTTAGATTTCATCCAGCTGCGGACGTCGTCGACACAGAGTTCAATGTTATTACGAATATCGTCAGGTCTATTGCATTATATTACCATGCCCTGCCCGTCGCATTTTGATTGGTCGAGCTGAACCGGTAACTGACCACAAATACATAGTAATGTTTGTTTACATGCCCGTGAATATGAATAATAAGATTAACAACTCAAAGTATCGTAACTTTACAGCTCAAACGTAAATAATAATCAATCACAAAATAAAATGGAGCACTTGTAGGTCAAGTTGAGATACTTTTTTCTGAAAACATCTCCGGATTTGCCAATTTTACAGCGTGCGTGACAGTGCGTCGCGTATTGCTCAGTTTTCTGGGCCCAGTTGTCGTTCGCTCCGGAAATTTTCGCAAATTTTGACGGTTTTCTCGGGTTCGCTGATAATATAATGGAAATAACAGACTCCGCTCTGACCATTAACGTTTATTTGTGGGCGTGGGCTCGAGGAAAGCCAAATTAACGTGCTCGGCAAGCCTCGCCCGTTAATATTTAGCTTTCCTTTCGCCCTTGCCCACAAATAAACGTTAATGGTCAGCGCGTCGCCCGTTATTTCTATAATAATAGTTCAGTACCCGACCACGCTCACGAGATAGCGGTGGCAGGTGTGTCTCTAACGTCTGGAATAGTGATAATATGAATGCTGGATTAGCTTACACTAGCTTGAGAACTTTTGGGGTCCATTATTTCTTAACGATACAATTATTTCTCAAAACATGGAATCTGGCGTGAGTTTTGACAGGAATGATATCTTTGAAAATAATCTACATAATAGTCAAGTATTGTCTGGCCCTTTATTGAGCCCGTTCTTCAAACGACCTTTCTGTTGGCTTTAAGTTACTATGTGCAAGTTGCCTAAGGGGTCATGGTTAGCACTATTTTATGAATATATCACAGATAAGATGGCATGAGTTCTCGTCCGATCAGAACGACACATCCGTGTATTTGACATACTGGCATAACATACAAATCCTTTTGGAGGATTAAGGCAAGACCCATAGCGATTCTTAATTTGAGATTAGCTACTTTAATATAAAGAACCTTGATCTTCATGTAAATAACGAGTTTACGGCAGCACTTCGGGAGGCAAATGTCTCCAGGGTACAGGATTTTGTCCGTGTTTCACCAAGGATACAGATACTCGTTCCATCACCATTTGTGAGTAGCGTTTAATTTCTGGCGAAAGAATTTCCTCATATAGCTTTGCTTTGCTGGAATACTGGCGATGATAGTTTCCTTCCGTATTCTTCCGGACACAAACCATTCTGTTTTCATCAACTGTCAAATTGACAAATTTTACAATTCTCTTCATTTCACGCACTGCGTTTTCTTGGATATTTTCATAGAAGACTACATGTACAGGTATGCCAAGTTCCAACCAATTGTTGGCGAATCTCTCGAAAAGATGCATTTGCCATTCTACAGCGCGAAACCACTCTGTGAAATATAAAGTGACATTCAGAGTTAAGAAAGAGGGATAATAGGTAGATTCATTGAACATTAAACTTCAAGCATTTCATAGGGTACTTAAAGTACATTAACATGTTATAGTGATTTTCGTCACTTTCAGCAGCTACTTTGCATGTCAAAGGGTTAAGTGATTGTGAAATTTATAATGATACAAAGCTAACACACAAATGCTGATTACAAAATAGGGCTATGCATCGATTTTGACTGATTTAGAGTGTATACAGCGTCCGGTCGGTAGATCTTTCCGTCCGGATACATACAATTTTGTGCAGCGAAAGATTCATCATTATTCTATAATTCATATAATTCATACGTGGTAAAACTTTGGTTAGAGTCTTTTCAAACACGCTGCCCTCCCCCCCCCCCCCCAGGGAAAAAACCTGGACAGCTATATCATTCACCAGAATATATGAAGGTGTAACATATATGCCGTCTCCATGTCATCATTACCTCGTTGCATCAAACCAAGCACAATATCCTTTCGTGTTAATATGTTGTGATGTTAATATGTTGCATAATTTGAATAAGATTTCCGAAGGCATCGATAAACTTACATTTTGAGTAAGTGCATTTTGCCGACTGCTGTTGCCATCGCTGTTACTAAGTTAACTTTTACTTTTTGAGGTTCCAAGATATCGATAGAAAAGACAGTTAGCTGAGGACACTGGAATAGATATTTTGAAATGATCATTCTGCCACTCACACATTCATACCTTTGTCATATTTCAAAGAGTTATTCCAATAAGCCATTGATGTCTGATTTCTGGTCAATCGACGATTTCTCTCTGCAACTGCCACGCTACATGGATTACGTAGCAGTACAATTGCTGCTTTGGCTTTCTCATGCATTCCCGGTCCAGAAAGTCTAGCGGAGTGAGTTTTCACAGTCAGTGTTGTCCCTGTGGTCCAATCTTCAAGTTCACCTGCATATCCTTGAAAGAGTAAGATAATTTCGCGATTAGCGACATCATTATCACCGTCACCTGCTTAATGGTGATGAAATATTTGCACGACTTATGAAACCGGTCCAAGTACAGTGATAACAATTCTCTTTTTAGCATATTCAAATACTTCTGCTTTGATTAAACAAAACGATGTAAGAGCACAAATCACGAGGAAACAGTTATTTCAAATTACTAAATAACTTGTTCCTTGATTACTCTGAAAAGGAACATTATTTTCCTTTCAAAGAATAAACTTCGGAAAATCAATTAAATTTCGATATATTATTGTTACGATTACTTTTCAGCGAGATATCGTGTTGTGTTCGTATTTCAGCAATTTATAAGAAAAAATATGGCTTGCATTTCCTGCACAGTTTGATAATTCTTCAGTGAGGCTTGTCTTGACCATCTGCATATGGTATAATTACAATTATGAAAAAAAGTTTCGGATGTCAAAAATCTGTCGAAAGTTAGCATTTGTGCATGTAGACTGGTACCAACTATAGTACATGTTCACAACAAGAAACAGAAAGTACACCTGCAGTCATCAATAGACTACAAATGAAAATGTTTTTTCAAGCATACAGAAAACTACATCTCAATCTTGCCAGGCTTACCGGTTTTCGCTAAATGCTCAACGTTGTACTCTGACCCTGTGTAGAAACCTGTCGCTTGCTGTATCAAATGACGGGTCCAAGTATTCCCTGAACCAGGTGGGCTTGCCAGTGCTATGACGGGAAATGTGCCCGGGGCAGCCAAACGAACTGAGCAATCTGGAAAGACGGAAAATATTGAGTAAATCGAGGACCCTTGAAAAGGGACTTCAATATCTATAACTTAAGAGTCCTTTACGGCATTTTAGCTTTTCACCGCAATATCAATGAGTGTATGATCTGGTTAAATGTTGTTAATTTAATCATTATCATACCCTTCTGGAATATATATACTGGCAAACGTTAATCAAAGAAAGGATTCACCAACAACTACAGCGCTTGCTTTCTTGATTGAGTAGGAAATTATTAACAAAGAGCATTTTAGCTACAGGTTTCACGCTTTAAAAAAACAACATGTCAACCATGAACTAACAGTATTGCAATACTAGAAACATATCACGGATTAAGATTTTGTAATCCCAGTAAGATAGGGTATGGGACCTCCAACCAGTTTTCACTCGTCGTGCATTTGTTTCGTATTTAATCGATTATGTTACACCATTCTCTACCTTCACTTTGTTGTCTCTATTCAATTTTTTCTCCATTCCACCATAAATACAGTTTATTCTTCTATATCATGAAGAAAAACATCTGTTTAGAATCGAACTCATAAGAAATGTCCTGCCCTATTATACATAGTGACGATTTATTAAAATATGGCAGACTTCTAAAAGAAAAGGAAATATTTCATATACTTAAAAATAAAAGATACTGAATGATACAGAGTAATATAAGTAAACACGCCGTACCAAAAGAATGGATACGGATACGGATGTCGACATCACATTATTCGAGTTGTAGTCAGCGAAGAATGTCAAGATCTTAGAGATACTTCACTCACGATCGATAATATGGCATCTTCCTCTATCCTTTAAATTATCCTTAGGGTAAACTAAATATTGGACATGACTTAATCCCAGACAGCAAACAAACTAAAGACACCTCCGATACGCCCAACACCTCGTTGATACATCGTTCAAAATACACTTAACGAGAACAGTGCACAAATAAAGAAGCGTTTTGATAATGCCCAAGGCTATGCATCCACAAGCATTTCTAATTTAAGTACGCTCTTCACCTTCACCACACATTTGAATGAAAACAATCTTATCTCAATCAAGCAGACACTTATACTAGCTCGATAAAACTTAACAGTAAACTTGATGTAAGTCACGCCATCCAGTAAAAAGAGAACTTAATATAGGAAAAGGTAGAAGTTTCAACAGAGACCAAATTATAGAGCTTACCTGAGGCCGTATCTTCACTGTCAGTTCTGGGCACAGAGTCTTTAGTGGACGTCCCAAAGTTACCAGCGGAACCTTGCTTTGTAAACACTTCAGGTACCATATAGATAAAGAGTATCCACCAGAGAGAGGTGAGTAGGGTAGAAAAGATTGCTACCCGAGTTGCTGAGCTAGGCATGTTTAAATTATTTCCTGGTTATACCTTGTCCACTTTTCAGCACTGCAAAAGAACAAAATTCATTCATTCATTCGTTCATCAAAATATGGAGCCGTCAATACAGACTATTATTATCGTAGAATTCGGCTTTTAGAAGTTATCAGACTGTGACCTTTTGAGTTCTTATAGCAACCGAAATGCAAAATGTCAAATTTGCCAACAGAGCCTATGTCGATGCAATGTGCATGATTATTGATATCAATAAATATATCCCATAATAGAATTCACCATAAATCCCAATGCCCGTTCAGATTCTATATATGCCGTTTGTGGAGACGCGGCTGTTTTGTATGTGACAATAATCTGTTATACCATGCTTCAGATAAAAAACAAGAAAATGCCTTAAAGAATCAAAATATTGGTATAATCATGCTACAATGTCTCTGAATACACCCCAAGAGAGAGATAAACATGTAGACCACTAGCAAATGCGAAGGCACTAACGTTTTTTGAAAATCTATACCTTTCTGAATGTTTTTTTTTTCAAAAAATTGTTCAATTGTATTGTGACTTCAAAGTTTATTGCAAAATTGTACAAAATGGATCAAAAATACAACGCCCAGCAATCAAACGACTGCTGTACTTTATGTCGATATTCCCAAGTTAGAGTGCTACTCTATTGCATGAAAGATATCGAAACGCTAAATGGAGAAAATATCCAAGGTTGTCAAACCAAGGAGGGGGTGTGGTCTGACTGACAATGGCCAATGGATTCGTACATGGATGAAACGTGCGTAGAATTTGAAATATATAGATCACCTGCGGATCATAAAAGCTACACAATTTGTTTGGTCAAATACGCCAAATACAGTTGAGACCGGCTGGCGAGAATATTATAATGAAACTTCCGCCTTCCAAAATGTCTAAATTGTTTTCTTTGGTTTTCCATTGCATTCCTATATATCGTCAAACGACATTTTTCATGGACAGTTGAGTGATGTTGTTTTGCAAAAGAAGGACTGCCTGGCAAAATTAGTAACTTTTGCTTTTCAGGTTTTCCAAATCTGACCACCCGCTCAGACCAAATGGTCGACCCTTAAACAGACACACCCATATATTTCTGAAAACGCTCCTCTCATACAAGAGTTGGTTTAGAGGTTGTTATGGAAAAACTCACTAAAATCTGGTGATCGGCATAAACTGGGTGGAAAGAAGTGCACATAAATTGACAATATGTTAGCAACTATGCCCGGTAATTTGTAAAATTAGGGAGATCCTGGAGACAAAGACATGTAATGACTTTTCCCCAATGGCATTGCTTATGTAACTATTCTTTGTTTCGCTAATAAGCGTACGGCATAAGCACTGTTCTATACAAATGCGCTCGGTCAGGAAGGTGGAGGGGACTACCCCTAGAGTGACCGTGGTGAGGGGATAGTTTGCTTTGAAGACGCCAGGGACGACGGAATTCTGAGGGGTTTTTAATTCAAATTCATTGGGGCTGAAACTGATATAGACAGAGCATGGAAAAACTTCTCCGTCGAAGATAACAATGAAAACTACTTGACTAAGTTGCAAACGCTTATGCGATAGAAAAGACAATAGAAAGAGGGTCTCTATAGAAATGTTGAATACATGTACCTCTGACGCAGCAGTTTACTAATATACTGTTGGTCAAAAACAATGACAACCTTTAACTAAAGCCACATCGACGCAAAGTATTTACTAGAAATTCTGTGAAAATACGGAAGATACTGGTATGACAACGCTTTGACACTACCCGACAAGTCTCTATGTGTAATTTAGGATTTCTGTCAAGTATTTAGACGTCCTGCTACAAGATTTTTGTCAATAAAAAGTATGAAATCGGGCAGGAACTTAATTCTCAAACCGTTTATGGTCGATCATGTATATTGTCAATTGACGAATTACATGCTCGACCATGAACGGCATATTTGTTTTGTTTGGTTTTTATTCGGCGGAGTAGCGAGGTTTAGAAGAATGTGCTAATGTTATTTTATCTTTATACCACCCAAAGTTGTACAAAAGTAAGAAGGTTATGTTACAAGAATCGCCACATGGCCTAGAATGTTGAAATGGTTTGTAATATTCCAAAAGCAGGAATTAACGAGGGATAAAGAGCAATTTTAGACCAGTATGACACTCATCATTTGCACAAATCCCTCCATAAATCGACTTTTACATCAAGACACAGTGTGGAGGGACTGTTCTATTTTTTACATCCATGCTGTGATCAAGCCCAACGCATTGACCTGAAACGTGTGCAGTGGGGCTGAACGCGATCAAGTTAGTTGACTCCTGAATTTCGAGCCTCGTTTTTGTCGTGTTCTCTCACACATCTCATGTAATTATCAAGCAAACGATCATGACTATAAGCGTATGGACTAAAAAACCACAGACATGAACAGATGGACATTTGAATGAGAGAAACTCACCAGACCGCTGCTACCTCATTCCATGGACGTGGCACCATGGCACACCAGAACACGGGTATTGAATAGTTTGTATACATGAATGCCATTGTATACTACTATGTTAATGTCAAGATCGCTCTTTATATTCAAACTATTGATTGATACTTGCCGGCTGTCAGATTAGGAAGCGTTCAATGATTTTTGCTAGGGTGGGGCTTGGCATCCATCTCGCGTGTCTTTCAAAATCAGTGAAACACCCTACCAACTATTAAAAATTTAACCCCGTAGTCTGTATGTTTAAAATCAATTCATCGCCAGCTGCCCGACTGCTGGTATATCCACAACAAAAGCCGCCCAATTAATTTGGGTTTAACTCATTCAGTTTTTGCTGAAGCATTGAATGTAAAGTACGATTAAAATATAAAACTGTGGTAAAACGGTACATTTACTCGACTTATTAGTACATCTAGAAGTACCGGTGCTGCAGTAATGATATTTTTTACTGTTTTCCTTTAATAATCCAACTTTGACTTTGATAACTCAGCAAAAACTTAATGAGCGAAACCAAACACACAGAGCGGATGGGGAAATATATTTACCTTAAAGTACTAGTATAGGATAAAGCCCGAGTACGAGGGCTCTTCTGGTATATAAAGTCCGACCCAACGATAAAATGTCGAGGCCGCAGGCGGAGACATTTTATCGTAGGGTTGGACTTTATATACCAGACCAGCCCGAGTACGAGGGTTTTATCTGACTTAAAAACTATCGCCCCTAACTGATATATTTTTGTTTTCAATGTGTTTACGTCAACCGTCCCCTTAGTCAATGTAACATGTTTAGGATATGAATTAAAACTTTTTATTTGTGAAATAGCCTTCCAATATAATGGAACATCCTATAAATGCCCTAGGGCACATTATATAAATGCCCTAGGGCACAGCAGATTTTGTAATGCAGCTGGTTTCCGCTGTGTTACCAAATTTGAATATTAAAACGTACCAGATGTCTACAGAATATGACATGTTCACTTTTGATTGGACAGTAATTTACTACGGCGCTGTCATTCGTTTCTGGAATTTGGTGACCAAGGCTTTACGAGTAAATAAAACACCCTGAATTGAGCACTCTGATAGGTCAATCAACAGTAGATAGTTTTTAAACGGGTATTATTGAAAGGCCCTGCTTTTCTTCGAGATCTAGTATGTACAGTGTACTAGGTCAGTGTACTTCTCCATTACAACGCATGCGCGGCTACCATCTTCATTGATTCCAGCATCATCATTGTAACCCGAGTATACATCTTTTGTTTGCTACTATCATATGGAAATTACACAGGCCTGGATAAAAACAACTTTTGAGTGCAGGAAGAGCAAAGTACAATCCAAGCTCTGTAACTTTTTAATGAAGCATTGTCGCTTAGACAATCAGTAGTCGGTATAGACCTCTGTAACCCTTTAAAATGTATCCTCGTTTTCAGACATGGTTGAAATATTTTATTCAAAAGTCAATTTTACATTTCTTTCTTGCCTGACTGTGCAATCTTCATGACAAAGTGTCACTGTCTATCTGATAGCTTAACAAAATGAAACTCGTTTTGAACCTGATAGAGGTCCCCAGCATATAGAATCACCCTAACCTGATGCTCTCTACGTTTAAGAAAAAAATGAGTATCGTGTCCCTAGATTCGTCGCTTTCGTCCTACTCCAATATATTCAAAACTAATGATTCAGTCGTCAACTTCTCTCACGAGATACAGTGCAGGTACACCAAGGGCCTCTAACTGCTAGGTTAGTTAACATAAGGTTGAGGATGTTTGGGATCGATGTATTTCTCAACGATACAACAACTCAAACATGGAAACTCGCGTGATTTTGGACAGGGATGACACCATTGAAAATAATATAAATGCTTGTAATTGTTAAGTATGGTCTAGTTCTGCATTGTCCCTGTTATACGACTTTTCTTTTGATTTCCAGTTACTATGCGAGTTGAGGGGCCCCGGTTAGGACTATTACATGATATTTCACTTATAAGATGGCGTGAGCTCTCGTTCCGATCAGAACGACACATCCCCGTATTTGTCATACTCGTATAACATAAAATGCTTTTGGAGGATTAAGGCAAGACCCATAGCGATTATTAATTTGAGATTAGCTACTTGAATATAAAGAGCCTTAATCTTTATGTAAACGGCAGCACTTCAGGAGGCAAATTCCTCCAGGGTACAGGATTTTGTCCGTGTTTCACCAAGGATACAGATACTCTTTCCATCACCATTTGTGAGTAGCGTTTAATTTCCGGCGAAAGAACTTCCTCATATAGCTTTGCTTTGCTGGAATACTGGCGATGATAGTTTCCCTCCGTGTTCTTCCGGACACAAGCCATTCTGTTTTCATCAACTGTCAAATTAACAAACTTTACAATTCTCTTCATTTCATGCACTGCGTTTTCTTGGATATTTTCATAGAAGACTACATGTACAGGTATGCCAAGTTCCAACCAATTGTTGGCGAATCTCTCGAAAAGATGCACTTGCCATTCTACAGCGCGAAACCACTCTGTGAAATATAAAGTGACATTCAGAGTTAAGAAAGAGGGATAATAGATAGATCCATTTAAATATTAAACTTCAAGCATTTCATAGGGTATTTAAAGTACATTAACATGGAATAGTGATTTTCGTCACTTTTAGTAGCTACTTTGCATGTCAAAGATAGTCCCTGTTTTTGTTAAATTTATAATGATACAAAGCCAACACACAAATGCTGATTACAAAATAGGGCTATGCATCGATTCTGACTGATTTAGAGTGTATACAGCGTCTGGTCGGTAGATCTTTCCGTCCGGATACATACAATTTTGTGCAGCGGAAGATTCATCATTATTCTATAATTCATATAATTCATACGTGGTAAAACTTTGGTTAGAGTCTTTTCAAACACGCTGCCCCCCCCCCCCCCACCAAGGGAAAAAAACCTGGACAGCTATAGCTATATCCTTCACCAATATGAAGGTGTAACATAGATGCCGTCTCCATGTCATCATTACCTCGTTGCATCAAACCCAGCACAATATCCTTTCGTGTTAATATGTTGTGATGTTAATATGTTGCATACTATTTGAATAAGTTTCCGAAGGCATCGATAAACTTACATTTTGAGAAAGTGCATTTTGCCGACTGCCGTTGCCATCGCTGTTACTAAGGTAACTTTTACTTTTTGAGGTTCCAAGATATCGATAGAAAAGACAGTTAGCTGAGGACACTGGAATAGATATTTTGAAATGATCATTCTGCCACTCACACATTCATACCTTTGTCATATTTCAAAGAGTTATTCCAATAAGCCATTGATGTCTGATTTCTGGTCAATCGACGATTTCTCTCTGCAACTGCCACACTACATGGATTACGTAGCAGTAAAATTGCTGCTTTAGCTTTCTCATGCATTCCCGGTTCAGAAAGTCTAGCGAAGTGAGTTTTCACAGTCAGTGTTGTGCCTGTTGTCCAATCTTCAAGTTCACCTGCATATCCTTGAAAGAGTAAGATAATTTCGCGATCAGCGACATCATTATCACCGTCACCTGCTTAATGGTGATGAAATATTTGCACGACTTATGAAACCGGTCCAAGTACAGTGATAACAATTCTCTTTTTAGCATATTCAAATACTTCTGCTTTGATTAAACAAAACGATGTAAGAGCACAAATCACGAGGAAACAGTTATTTCAAATTACTAAATAACTTGTTCCTTGATTACTCTGAAAAGGACTATTTCTTTCAAACAATTAAATTCGGAAAATCAATTAAATTTCGATATATTATTGTTACGATTACTTTTCAATGAGATATCGTGTTGTGTTCGTATTTCAGCAATTTATAAGAAAAAATATGGCTTGCATTTCCTTCACAGTTTGATAATTCTTCAGTGAGGCTTGTCTTGACCATCTGCTTATGGTATAATTACAATTATGAAAAAAAGTTTCGGATGTCAAAAATTTGTCGAAAGTTAGCATTTGTGCATGTAGATTGGTACCAACTATAGTACATGTTCACAACAAGAAACAGAAAGTACATCTGCAGTCATCAATAGACTACAAATGAAAATGTTTTTTTCAAGCATACAGAAAACTACATCTCAATCTTGCCAGGCTTACCGGTTTTCGCTAAATGCTCAACGTTGTACTCTGACCCGGTGTAGAAACCTGTCGCTTGCTGTATCAAATGACGGGTCCAAGTATTCCCTGAACCAGGTGGGCTTGCCAGTGCTATGACGGGAAATGTGCCCGGGGCAGCCAAACGAACTGAGCAATCTGAAATGACAGAAAATGTTGAGTAAATCGAGGACCCTTGAAAAGGGACTTCAATATCTATAACTTAAGAGTACTTTACGGCATTTTAGCTTTTCACCGCAACATCAATGAGTGTATGATCTGGTTAAATGTTGTTAATTTAATAATTATCATACCCTTGTGGAATATATTTACTGGCAAACGTAGATCAAAGAAAGGATTCACTGACAACTACAGCGCTTGCTTCTTGATTGAGTAATGTGCATTTTAGCTACAGGTTTCACGCTTTAAAAAAAACAACACGTCAACCATGAACTAACAGTATTGCAATACTAGAAACATATCACGAATTAAGTTTTTGTAATCCCAGTAAGATAGGGTATGGGACCTCCAACCAGTTTTCACTCGTCGTGCATTTGTTTCGTATTTTAATCGATTTATGTTACACCAATCTGTAGCTTTACTTTATTGTGTCTCTTCATTTTTTTTCTGAATTCCACTATAAATACAGTTTCTTCTTCTGTTTTATATCATGCAGAAAATCATCTGTGTAGGATCGAACTTATAAGAAATAACCTGTCGTATTATACATGTTGCCGATTTATTAAAATATGGCAGACTTCTAAAACAAAAGGAAACATTTCATATACTTAAAAATAAAAGAAACTGAATGATACAGAGTAATATAAGTAAACACGCCGTACCAATAGAATGGATACGGATGGCGAAATCACATTATTCCAGATGTAGGTCAGCGAAGAATGTGAAGATTTTAGAGATACTACAGTCACGATCGATAATATGACATCTCTCCACTGATCCTTTAAATTACCTTATAGGTAAAGCAAATATGGACATGACAGCTAATAAACTAAAGACACCTCTAATACACTCAACACCTCATTGATACACCATTCAAAATGTAACACTGAGAACAATGCAAAAAATAAAGAAGCGTTTTGTTAATTCACATGGCTCGGCATCCACAAGCATCTCTTATTCAACTACGCTTTACACTTTCACCATACATTTGAATAAAAAAATCTGATCTGAATCAAGCAGACACTTATAGCTTGATAAAATTTTACTGTAAACTTGACATAAGTCACGCCATCCAGTAAAGAATAGCTTTGTATAGGAAAAGGTAAACGTTTCATAAGAGACCAAATTAAAGAGCTTACCTGAGGCCGTATCTTCACTGTCAGTTCTATGCACAGAGTTTTTAGTGGACGTCCCAAAGTTACCAGCGGAACCTTGCTTTGTAAACACTTCAGGTACCATATAGATAAAGAGTATCCACCAGAGAGAGGTGAGTAGGATAGAACAGATTGCTGCCCGAGTTGCGGATCTAGACATTTTCATATAGTTTCCTGGTTTAAGCTCGTACAGTCTTCAGGACTGTAAAGGAACAAAACACGGAGCTCGTCAATACAGTAGACTATCATTATATATCGTAGAAACCATCTTTAAGCCTAGAAGTCATTAGACTTTGACCTTTTTGGTTCTTAGAGTAACCGAAATTCAAATGGTAAAATTTGCCAACAGAGCCTACGTTGATGCAATGGGTATGATTATTGATCTCAATATTCCATAATAGAATTTATTACAACCCCTAATGCCTGTTCAGATATTTTATTCATTTTTTTATTTAATTACTCATCCAACAGGCGAACCCAATTACAGGATGAGATACCCATAACCCACTACCCAATGGAGCAATGAGGAGTAAAGTGCCTTAGGGCACAACACCGTACAGGAGTCTCGAACCCACCATCTTTTGAAAGTGAGTCCGTTACTCCGGACATACGGGGACTCGCACTCGCTTCAATAATGAGTCCGGTACCCTAACCGCTTCCCCAAGGTGCCTCCCATACATTCTATACATGCCGGGGTTTTTTTGCAGGCGCGACATTTTCGTATCACATTAATGGTGTTTTATACCATACTTCGATAAAAATAAAAGCAAATGTACTGAAAAATCAAAACATTTGTACAAGTTAATGTCTTTGAATACACAAGTAACACGATTGGAACTAATTTGGGATAATTGGATTTTCTTGTTTTTCAAATTTCTCAAACGTGTTAGGTGCCATATAGCTGAATGTTGCAATATTGCAAATTACTCATAAAAACAAGTGTGTAATATAAAAAGAAAAGCAGATGAGATTATATTTGTAGATTAAATCGACATTACTTCACAATCCAATTATCCCGAATTAGTTCGCAATCGTGTTAAGTGAGAAACATGTAGAGCATAAGCAAATACAAAGGCACTAACAATTCAAAGTCTTTACTTTTCTATATTTCTTTTCAAACGATTATTCAAAATGTGTTGTGACTTCGCAATTTATTGCAAAACTGTACAAAATGGGTCAAAAATGCAACGCCCAGCAATCAAACGACTGCTGTACGTTATGTTGATATCCCCATGTTAGAGTGCTACTCTATTGCATGAAAGATATCGAAACGCAAATGGAGAAAATATCCAAGGTTGTCAAACCAAGGAGGGGGTGTGGTCTGACTGACAATGGCCAATGGATTCGTACATGGATACAACGTGAGAAGAGTGCAAAATATATTTAACCCATGGATAACCTGCGGATCAACTTAGCTGCACAATTTGTTTGGCAATGGCCCGCATACAGTTCAGACCGGGTGGTGAGAATATTTTAATGAAACTTCCGCCTTCCAAAATGTTCCAAATTATCTTCTTTGGTTTGCATTGCATTCCTATATATCCTCAAACACATTTTTTCACGGTTGAGTGATATTGCTTTGCAAAAGAAGGACTGCCGGGAAAAAGTAGTAAGTTTTGCTTTTCAGGTTTTCCAAATCTGACCACCCATCCCGACGAAATGGTCGACCCTTAAACAGACACACCCATATATTTCTGAAAACGCTCCTGTCATGCATTTAACAATAGAGTAGGTTTAGAGTTTATCATGAAAAAACTAATTCAAATCTGGTGATCGGCATAGACTGGATGCAATGAAGTACACATAAATTAACAGTATGTTGCCAACTACGCCAGGCAATTTGTAAAAGTAGGGAGATCCTGGAGACAAAGACATGTAATGACTTCCCACAATGGCTGTATATGTGGAGATTGTTTACGTAACTATTCTTTCTTTCGCTGATAAGCGTACGGCATAACTTAAACCCTACTTTATATATTATATTACCATGCCCTGTCCGTCGCATTTTGATTGGGCGACCTGAACCACGCGACTGTCCACAAATACACAGTAATGGTTTTTTCACATGCCCGTGAATATGAATAATAAGATTAACAACTCAAATTATCGTAACTTTACAGCTCAAACGTAAATCATAATCAATCACAAAATAAAATGGAGTACTTGTATAGGTCAAGTTAAGATACTTTTTTCTGAAAACATCTCCGGATTTGCCAATTTTTTTACAGCGCACGTGACAGTTCGTCGCGTATTGCTCAGTTTCTGGGGCCCAGTTGTCGTTCGCTCCTGAAATTTTCGGAAATTTTGACGGTTTTCTTGGGTTCGCTGATAATATAATGGAAATAACAGACTCCGCTCTGACCAATAACGTTTATTTTTGGCTTTCCTCTCGCCCTTGCCCACAAATAAACGTTAATGGTCAGCGCGTCGTCCGTTATTTCTATAATATATTTATAAATGATTTGCCAACAATCTTTAACACTCATGCATGTGATCCCCCTAATGAGACGACATTGTCATTTTATCTACTTCCAAGACTGGTCTCCAAAATAGCCGTGATATCTTCCATGAATACACCCAAAAGATGGCAACTAACTGCTAACACTGAAAAGCAAAAGTAATTATCTTTAATAAAGGCAATAAATTACTTGACAAAATACTTTATATGGGAGGAAGTGAACTCAAAACCACTGAGAAATTTAATTATCTTGGACTAGTTCTATGTCCCAATGGTAGATTTAAAGAGGCTATGAAAAATCTTAACACTGAAAGGAAAGTTAGCCTCTAATTCTAATCTTAGTGTACCATTGATGCTTTCTCTATTTAATAAACTAATAAAACCTATTTTGACTTATGGCCGCGAAGTTTGGGGAGATGAATGTAATGATAATTCGCCTATAGAAGATGTACACTTGAATTTGTGTCGCTATATTTTAGGAGTTCCAAAATCATCCCCAGAATTGGATATTTACGGCGAACTAAGCCGTTACCCATTAGATACTTTTGTCAAAAACCAATTACTTAGATACTATAATCACACGGTAGAATCTCACAATAATGTTTTGAGGGAATCACTTTTATTTAACTCATTTATGAAAAGTAAATGGTATCTAACAACTGAGTCACTTATAAAAACGTCTGATGTAGACTTCCCAGATGTTCTCTCCACCAAGTTATCAACATCTAGTTTTGAATAAGATACACATCAAAATAAAAGATTCATTTATAACTCAATGGAAGAGCGATCTTTACATTGATAATAGACCGGGTTCTAAATCAGAAAATAAACTTAGGACATACAGATTATAAAAACATAAATTTAGTTTAGAAGAATACCTAATAAATCTACAAAATTGTTATTATTATTATTAAGAAACATACTGAGTAAATTTAGATTGGGATCACACATTTTAAAAATAGAGACAGGCAGACACACAAGAACTCCTGTAGAAAAAACGTGTCCTACCTGTCTAAATCAAATAGAAGAAGAGAAATATTTCATAATTGATTGTACATAATATTATCAAAATAGCTCGGTTTATTAAAAAATGGTCTTTTTACAAGACAGAAACTCCGCTAAGTCTCCGTTTCTCCATTGTCTACTTTGCTAGCTCATCCTCCCTTTTTAATTTGTGAGTAAATCTTATTTCCGTTATGTAACCATTTTAAATTCCTCCGGGAATTATTAAGTGTTATCGAATAAAGTTAGTGTATACTACTATGTTAATGTCAAGATCGCTCTTTGTATTCAAACAATTGATTGATACTTGCCGACTGTCAGAAGCGTTCAATGATTTTTGGTAGGGTGGGGCTGGGCATAGACAGTAGAGAGTTTCTCTACTGTCTATATGGGCTGGGTATCCATCTCGCGTGTCTTTCAAAATCAGTGAAACACCCTACCAACCAAAACATGAGTAACTCCATATTGGGTTAAATTGTTGCAAAATTCATCGAAGGAGAACGTTAATAATAATGTTTAATGCAGGTGGCGTCATTTTCAATCGCCAGAATCGTTTTTCTTATCACCCAAGCACGTTGGAATTCCAAGCTATTTTGAAATTCACTGTAAATTAAACTCGGAGGCAAACGGCGGGGCATATTATGCATTAGGTGTTCTCTACAAAAAATACCAATGAGATTTCAGTGATACATGCTGCCCTCAGTGGCAATGATCAATATGAATCAAAAACACGTCTTTTTAATGTAACAAACTATAACTTATATAAAATGTTATTAGGATCGCTGTGAAAGGATCACTGAATGAACATTGAAAATGTTAATGATGTAAAACTCCTTTCATGACTATATCCCTGAGAAATTGCAGAATAGCACCAGAGATGTCTAACAAAACTTATCGTACGTTGGCAGAAACCTCAAAATTATCATCTGTAGAAACCATGGAGTAAAAACAACAATATTTCCTAGACCAGCCAATTAAGAAGTGACGATCTACATGGTCCACACTGTGATTCACATCATACCAAGCGTTCAAAACATTAATATAGAAAACTGGTAAAGCAGCTACAATGCAGTTTGGGACAACACGCCATAGAGAGTGTTGCTGTAATAAATTTGTGTTATTATCAAGATAAAAGTACGACCATGGTAACGCTGTCCATGTCGTGTCTTTACTTTCCACTAATCTTTTCACCCACATAGCCTGCAGTGCTTGCACTTGACATTTTACATTGATATGTTTGGTACCTCCACATTTGTAACCTCTTTCAAGCACTTTGTTTGAAATTTTTCTTTTTCGTTTGACAAAGATGTCAATAAGACTTTGGACTTTCTGACAGATATCTTCTGGTATACCAATTACAGAAGCAAGGTACATTATCTTTGATACAGCAAGAGATTTTGAAATAACAATACGCCCATAAATTGTAAGGTGGCGCCTTCCCCAAGAATTTAACAAGTTTTCGAGTGATTTCACTTTTTCTTCCCAATTTAATTTCTTGCACAGTATATCATCATAACCAAAATATACACCCAGTGTTTTCACAGGGTTTGTAGTCCATTTAATGTTACCAACTTTCACAACCTTGTGTCTAAACTTGCCCAACAGAACCCCTGTCGTTTTCTTCTTATTCAGCTTTAACCCGCTACATTTGTGAAAGTTTTCCATAACTGTAAGAACTGATTCAACAGAGGCAATATCTTCAACAAAAATAGTTGTGTCATCTGCTAATAATGAAATCTTTGCTTCACGTATTGTGTTGTTTGGACCAGGTAATTTAAAACCTTTGATGCTTTTGTCATACCTAATTTTACATGCCAATATTTCGATCGCGAATACAAATAACAGGGCTGACAAAGAACAGCCCTGCCTGACACCTCTTTGAAGATTAAAGTAATCAGAGCACCAACCTTTGTACAGAATACAGCTCTGGATGTCATTGTAAAGTGTTTTCACCCACTGACGAAAGGATTGCCCAAAATTCATGGCAAGTAAAACTTCATTAATATAATTCCAATTGACGCTATCAAAAGCCTTTTCATAATCAACAAAAATTGTAGCACCATTTTTATTGTGTTTTTTCGAATAGTGAAAGATATCAGCAATCAGTCTAATATTCTCGCCTATAAAACGTCCCTTTAAATAGCCTGTTTGATCTCTGTGGATTAAAGATGGAAGAACAAGTTTAATCGATTGGACAGGGCCTTGGTAGCTATTTTATAGTCTGTGTTGAGAAGGGAAATTGGACGCCAGTTATTCAAATCATCTTCTGAACCCTTTTTATAAAGGAGAGTCAGCACACCTCGTTTCTGAGAGACTGACATGACACCACTTCTGTAGGCTTCGTTTAAAGAAGCGACTAACAAATCACAAATTTCATGCCAAAAACAACGGTAAAATTCAACAGTTAAACCATCTGAGCCTGGAGATTTGTTTACTGCCATGCTATTGAGGGCTGCAAGACACTCATTTTCTGATAATTCGCCTTCACAAATACTATTCTGGTCGTCCGAGAGTTGGGGAAGGGCGTTTTACCAAGAAAATCCATTAATGAAACATCTTTATCTTTAGCCTTATATAAGTCACTGTAAAACTTCTTCTGACCCCGTAAAATTTCTTCTGTATCAAACACGCGCGTACCATCACTTGTGCAAAGTGATTTCATCTCTTTCTTCGTTGCGTTACTTTTTTCTAAACTTAAAAATACTTTGTACTTCTCTCGCCCTTTTCCACCCAACGCGCTTTAGAGCGAATTTGTGCACCTTCGGCCAGCATGGAGTACAAATCTTCCAGACGTTTTTTAATTGTACTGTAAACCTCAATATTGATATCTGATGGTTCATAAATCATAACGCTTTTCTGCTGAACACAACTGCTTTTCTAATTCCAGTATAGTACGATTACTGTTTTTTGTAGCGTTATGAGATAGACAGTTGTAAACTCCTTTATGTCTTTTTTCGTCAAATCCCATTTGACTTTTGCACTAATATTTGCGTAATTGATTTTACATGATCTAATAATATTTCGCATACTGCTTACGTAATCTTCCTTATTGAGCAAGTAATTATTGAACTTCCAGGTGCCAGCTCCTCTGTCGTTTTTCTTAGGACTATTTCAAAATATACAGCCTTGTGGTCAGTTTTCAGCGCAGGCCTTATGTCAACTTTTTTTATACTTTTAACAAGGTGTTTGGCAATGAAAATGATATTAAAATTCCCCTGAACAAATTGACATGTAAGACACTGTATTCCATTCTCATACGAAAGCGTACAGAACCCCCTATGTACCAGCTTTTGAAATGGTTTCACAATTTAAATGTAACTCCTAGAGAATCAGAAATCAACCTTATTTGGAAAAATGTGTATGATATTACAAATGAACTTAAACTGAGAGAGTTCCAATGGAAGCTTTTGCACCGTCTACTCCCATGTAACAAATATTTATATTTTTGGAAGATAAAAGATACAATGCTGTGTTCAGTTTGCCAAGAAATAGATTCCTTGGAACATAGATTTTTAAATTGTTCAATTGCTGTAAGATGCTGGACCAAAGCAAAAAACGTTATTAAAAGATTTGTAGGGAAAGAAATTGAAATATCACCATCAAATATTATTTTCACAGAGTGTAATGTAAGTACCGTTACTGACACACATAGAAAATCTGTACAATTTTTAATTTTAGTTGGAAAATGGAGTATCCATAAATACTGGATTGCAAATTTAAATGTACCTATCGAGACTGTTTTCAAAAACGAATTCAATGTAAGATACAATCTTCTTAAAGAGATGCACTTAAAAGTTGACATACTGTATGCTTTTGAGAGAATCAATAGATTAATGTAAAGAGCAGATTTGTTGTATATGGGGATTTCCCCCGTCAGTTGCGATGATATTTTACAATAAAAGATAAAAAAAAATGTCTAACAAAACTTATCGTACGTTTGAGGCCAACATGACGACATCATCCTAAAAGTCACATAAAAATGTAATTTTCTTTCAGATTTGAACAGATTTGAATCAGATTTCTGACTTCAAGGTATCGATAAAGTTAACGGACATGATCACTAACGTTCACAAAGTACTAATTGTCGAATAATGGACTGTGACTGTGAATGTAGTCGCCATCGTTGTCACTAACTTTTTGAGGTTGAAAATAGGCGGTCAGAGGACGATGGGCAAAATGTTTACAAACGAACACGATTTGACCTAATTTGGGATAATTGGATGGTGAGGTAATGCAGATTTAATCTACAAATGTTATCTCATCTGCTTTTCTTTTTACATTACACACTTGTTTTTATTTGTATTATTGCAACATTCAACTATCTGGCCCCTAACACTTTCGAGAAATTTAAAAAATATGAAAATCCATTTATCCCAAATTAGTTCTAATCGTTTCAAACGTTAGGTCTTCCTGCCACTCATACATCCATACCTTTATCAAATTTAAAACAGCTATTCCAATAAGCCATTGATGTCTGATTTCTGGTAAATCGACGATTTCTCTCTGCAACTGCCACGCTACATGGATTACGTACAATAGCTGCACTTTTGTTTTCTGATGTATTCCCGGCTAAGAAGCATAACAAATATAAGTTTCCACGGTCAGTTTTGTCCTCAGTCTGCATATCCTTGAATGACTACGAAAATTTCGTTCGCGACTTCGATGCCACCATAATTATCACCTCATTAATGCTTATGATGTATTTGCTGTTATTTTTCAGTTGCCCAAGAAAGGGAACGACAAAAAATATTCGCTTACATCAGAATATCCTAATAATGTGACTTATTTTAGCTTACAGTTATCATAGGACAAATATATGACACAATGAAGAAGAAATTCTTTACAAAACAAGTACTAGGACCAAGATATCCAAGTTTGCTAGTAAATTTTTTTTATCAGGAATATCAAAGACAAAATTATTTAAATAAAACAAAAGCCAAAAAAGTTCTTGCGAGACCATAGCAGCACACCCTGCCAACCCGGGATGTTCCCGTTGCCTGTATGCTGTTGGGAAACCAAGACTATACCAATGGATTGAATCATGGACAGCTAAAGCGAGACTACTGTCAACGATTGAATGACCTTACCCACATTATGTAAAGATTACGGAACTGCTTATTACGTAAGGCCAGAACGAAATAAATAAATTGTTCATCGGAATCGCCGCTTCTACTTTGCCCGATTTGGAATGTTTTTTTATTTCGGCAAATTCATACTTCTGGATTTCAGTGATTAGCCATGCATATCAGTTTTATTATGAGAGCATGTTGAAATACTCAGAATATGTTGTGCAAACACCGACTGTAATTCGCTGTGTTATTGTTGAGAAATACAGTGTTGAATTCAATAACTAGTATCAGTGTATCTTGTCTGAGATATTTCTGGTTAGCCTAAAAGGGAAAAAGATTATTTTGCCTTGTCTGCATCTCGGCAAAAGAGTCCGATGGACCGCGGTTACTTTTGGCCTAAGAAAATTTTTTAAAACATTTCGCTCGCCGCTCCTGGGTCCAAAAATCCGATGAACAAGATTTTTTTCTCTGGCCTAACGATCTTTTCTTTCATCAATAAGCGTACGCGTATACGGCGTAAGCGATATGCAGCAATTTATGATATATTTGCAATTGAAACCTTCAGTTGTGAAATTGTTTGTAATTTACAGAACCCTGAATTAACGAGGAATAGAAAGTGGTCTTAATACAGTATAACACTCAGCATCCGCACACAATCCGACTTTTACATCAAGCCCAACGCATCGAAGTGAAGCATGTGCGGCAGGGCTAAATCCCTCAACGCTATCAGGCTAGTTTACTCACAGGGACACGAGAATTGCCAATTGAAATATGAGGATGAATATTAAAGCTTGTTTTGCGTACGAGCCTTTTTATCCTCGCTTTGTGCAATGAGTCCCGACGGTTCAGTGTTAGCATAATGTATACAGTACATATATATGAACGGCACTGTGTGCTTCGTAATTTGATCTCTCCAGGGTGCCCCTCCGCCGAATTAGCCAAGTGTTCGCCTTAATATATATAATTCATTAAAACAATAGAAACGTTTCTGGCGATTGTTCACTGATAGCCATATAAGCACTATAAAAATGCCCAACACAAGCAACTAACATAAAATATTAAATAGTACCACCGGTGTGCTAGTTTTCGCCGAGGGGGTGGTTTCAACATTCCCTGACAAGATAGTAGAAGTATGTGCGTTATAAGGGTAATTGCCATACAATAAACAACAACAGTTACCGGACTATTATCATTGTTATCAACGAGTTTAATTCTTCTGAAGAACAATTTTCTGCTAAAAGTTCCTTGGCATTAATATGTCGTGGCTACTACAAACACGATAGGAATAATTTGGGATAATTGGATCTTCATATTTTTCAAATTCATCAAAACTGGGTGCCGTATAGCTGAATGTTCCAATATTACAAATTGCTCAGAAGAAACAAGTATATATAACTTAAAAAGAAAAAACAGATGAGCTTACATTTCCAGATTAAACCGACCTTATTTCACCATCCGATTATCCCAAATTAGTTCCAATATCGTGTCAACACAAGCAAAGACAAGGGTAGAAAACATTGCGATGACCCTTGATTACAAAAATACATACATTCGCTCGAAAATGTATTTTTGCTGACATATAAAAATTAAAAAAAAACGAAGAATAAAGCAAGTTCTCTTCAATTATCATAATTATTTTAAATTTGCGCTGTTCATATTCCTTCAAGTTTAAATTTCAGCTTTTCATTCAAAAACAATATGAGAGCTTTGTTTCGTAATCCTAATGCCAGTTTTCATCTATGTTGTTGGACTACTGATGGCAAGGGCATGTGGATAGCGAATTTGCAACACGTCAATTCGAAGTAAACAACAATGGATGTAACTCAAATACACTAGGCATCACGTTGCTTTGTCCTGTGAATCCGCTTTGTCTTCTTGTTGTCCCCCACTTTCAGGGGGTGGTAATGTTTGAGGTGGCAACTTTCCCCAGGGAACAGGGTCTTGTCCGTGGCTGACCAGGATGTCAGACACCCTTCGCATAACCTTCGTTGCCCACGTTTTCATCTCTGGCGATAAAACTTGCTCGTATATTTTTGTCTTGTCCGAGTAGTCGTGATGATAGTATCCTTCTACACTCTCCTTGGCACAAGCTATTCTGTTTTCGTCAACTGTTAGATTAAGGAACTTGACTGCACGTGTCACCTCTCTGATGGGATCTTCTCGAACATTTTCATAATGAATGACGAGTATCGGCACATTCAAACCAAACCATGAGTTGACAAATTTCTCATACAAGCTCCCCCGCCATCTTACTTCCTGAATCCACTCTGTAAGAAATAAAAGACAGAAGAGAGTAAAGCTACGCTAGTAAAGAAGCCCGGAACACGTCATATCCGAAAATGTGATGACCGTAAAAAGCATGTACAATATACAAGATGCGTGGAAACATAATTTCTAATACCGAAACAATGGAATAAGCAACAATGTTCATTATTAAGGTAGAAAGTGCCTTCGGGACAGATATTCCAATTCTCAATTTTTACAATTCACTTCTGATTTATCACTTTTTAGGGCTCATTCTAAAACTCTTGGAGTAAGAAACATATTCACCGTTTTATTTTTTTCGAATACCGAAAATATTATTTTATCTCCCATAGAGTTCACAGAGGGATGGTGGCCATTTTGATTTTTCAAGTATCGGTACTGAAGTGTTTAGTAATTCGTTTCTCTGGATCCATACTTTGCATTGTGATCCCTCCCTTTTTTTCTTGATTTGGTGAGAGAGGATTAAGGTTTCACTGAGGAAAGTTGAAGCAAAAGCTTCAGTCTGCTTTCGAGACGCGCTCTGCCTTTAAATGATCATAAATAAATTTGAGTCCTCATCGTATTTTGCACTGAGAGTAACAGCATCGATTATGTGTTTGTGCAGGGGTCTTTGCTGCGACGGTTGGTGAAAATTGCATGTTTCAGTAAATTAAGGCAACTTTTTGGGGAAACTGTGGTTACAGTTGAAAATGCTGTCAATCAGCATAGGGGACTATCAAAAAATGTGTGTGTCAATCAATAATGAATAATAGCAATGCCCACTGTTCAACATGTAGAGTGAATGTCAGCGGTCAGAAGTTTGGTCAAGGTTAGCGTTTGTCATAATTCTGAGATGTTCAGAGAGACTTGTAATCTTGTCGGCTAACAAGTAAAAACTGACATGACACGTTTGTCCCGGTAAAACAACCTAAATATGACAACATGGAGTCTTCCCATTACATCTACGTCCCGATTGTTTCAATTCTTGTGACCCGAGAACTGTAAAACGGAGACAACGATGTGTTCGAACTCAATATGCATTGAATTCGTAGTCACTGTTGCACTCGGCAGAATGGATCAACCATGCGGAATCAAGCTCTATGATCTTCTTAGTGAGAGTTTGATTCGAGGGTTGCCGGTGCAAGCAAGAAACATCACGTTGTATACGACAAGTTATGTACATGCGACATAACTTGTACGTAATCGCATTTTGACCTTTGACAGTAAACAGCGTGCAGTTCGGGCTGGTTTTTATTTCTAGATTGAACAGAGGTACGAACACTTTAGTCTGCTCAGCTTTGTCTGATTATTTCATAGGGTTTTACTTGTGTTTAGAGGCTTGACTGTATTGTATTATCCAGGTGCTTTGTTTGTAGGTAGTTTTTTATTGTCTTTGTCATTGATGTCTGTTTTTTCTATTTCGCTTGTACATTTCAATGAGCTGGTTCTCGGAATAAAGGTTATTGCATGTTTCGGTAAATCGAGGCAACTTTTGTTTTTTAAACTGTGGCAACAGTTGAAAATGCTGTCAATCAACAAAGGGGACAAGCAATAAATATGGGTGTCAATCAGGTGTCCATCTCTTACTAAAATATGCAATAACCTTTATGTACTCGGCGAACACTTCGCTCTCATTCCAGTGTTGCAAATTTAGTATCAGCCAATTAGAAACACAATGTATTATTTTTTTTATTGGGCTTTCCCAATTTGTGCACCTCGCTTATGAAATTCTCTGCCATTACATATTTTTATATTCGAACAGTTCAAACATTGGACGGTTTTAAAAATAAACGGAAAACTCACCTTTTCGTCTTTTTGTTCGTAAATTTCGTGGTTTTTTATGATGAGTTTTTATAACATGTTGTTTATTTCCTTTGCTTTTATACTGTGAGTTTTAAAACAATTTTATGTTTCGTCCTTCTACTTGTTAATTTTAAGTGTATATTGATCGAATTCTAGTGGATGTTCACACACCATTCGACGAGATACCCTACAAATCTATTAGAACATGTATTATGATATTTTGCCATTAAAATTGACATTCTTTCATTCAAAAGGAAATTGTCAGTTGCATTGGAGTACCACTGATCACATATCTCTGGACTCATTAGAATTTGCCGTGTGTACATTGTGTAAGCAAGACGTATGAATCATCCTTACTGTCATTGGATAGCAGAGTGCTGTTGAACACTTCCGATTCCGTCAGAGTGTTACCCTTCGCTTTATTACGGACCGCAATTGCCAGGTCATTTGGATTGCGAAGTAATAAAATCACAGCTTTGAATTTCTCCCGTATCCCGGCTGGTGCTCGAAATTCGGCCCGAGGGGTCTGCACCACCAGGGTTGTACCATCGGACCATATTTCAAGTTCTCCAAGATGTCCTGACAGAGAAAATGATAATATTGGAAAATTTAGAGGGCCAGTAATGCTAACTTTTGATGATTTTTGCATTATTTTTATCTAGTGTGTCCACTGCACGTTTTTACTCAACTCCCCAAAGAATGTTTCAACACCCACTATTTGGCTTGTCAACATATGTGCAAAATGCAGTGTTATTGTTTACATTTGAATTCTGGTAAGGATCAGAATTCACTTGTCAACAATAACAATACAGTCTACACATGTACAAGCTGAGTTGACAAGCTGAATACTAAGTATATAAACATGCCTTGGAAATAGAATAAAAGAAAAACAGTGAAAAAATCTTCAAAAATAGGCATTACTGGCCCTTAAAGCAGGCTATGTCACATGCAACGAGCGAAAAAGTACATAATGCACACCTTACTTAAACGCACGTACATTAAGTTATATCCAAAAACATGAATAAAAATCATTATGTATGTATGTATGTATGTATGTATGTATGTATGTATGTATGTATGTATGTATGTATGTATGTATGTATGTATGTATGTATGTATGTATGTATGTATGTATGTATGTATGTATGTATGTATGTATGTATGTATGTATGTATGTATGTATGTATGTATGTATGTATGTATGTATGTATGTATGTATGTATGTATATAAATGTATATATAATATCTGTATATGTGTGTGTGTGTAATTTGATTAAATTGCTATATTTACTATATTATAATGTGTGAGGGGGTTATCACATCGATAATGGTGCAGAAATAAACATGTTCCAGAGTATATTAGATTTCTTTCTGGTATTTATATATATATACTTGTATACACACACAAAAACACACACACACACACACACACACACACACACACACACACACACACACACACATATATATATATATATATATATATATATATATATATATATATATATATATATATATATATATATATGTGTGTGTGTGTGTGTGGCATTTGTTGTCATACCTTTAATGGCTTTCGTTAGGTCTTTATACTCTGAACCAGTGTAGAAGCCTGTTGCCTGTTCTATCAAATGTCGAAGCCATGCACATCCCACACCCGGTGGACACGCTAGTGCTGTAATTGGGAATGCCCCTTTCGGGGCCAAACGAAGGGAGCACTTTGACTCAGGTTCAACGTATAAAACTTCAGCTTGTACGTCAACGATTTCTAAGAGAAAATGTATAAATGAAAAGGAGATTGAGACTGGTGAGTGGTGTCTTTGACTCTACAAAATGTCTCTCGTGGTACTTTTTCTTCGTAGTGGCGCTTTGTCAAGCAGACAGACATCCATTCAGTGAACAAAAATAATCACGTGTTGTTGGGTATAAGGCCATTTAAAGAAAATTCTGTGTTTGCCGTCCTTTGATTTTTGAAAAATCTACCAGCTAGCTAGGGAAAAAAACTAACGCAGACAAAAAACACAAGTGTATTAACATGTGCTCAGTTTTCAACTTATTTGGTTTAATTTGGAAAAATAATATTTTCAATCGTAATAGTGTTAATATTGTGGTTGTTTTCTTCATATTTTCTCTGAAAACCTACCAGGATACGGACGGCAAACAAAGAATTTTATTTGAAGCGCCTGAGTGATAAACACAAAAATGACGATATCTCAATGGACACATTAATAAATGCATCCAATTCTGGATCATTCTGCCCTTATTTGTTCGCTATCGGTTGCGTAATCTCGTTCTGCTTTGTGAAACATACTAAAACAAACGAAAATTTGTACTTGAATGAACCTCCTCTCACCTACCGACACAATAGACATAAAATCATTTTTTTTAAATTTTACCGTGATGGCTGTTTGTGAAAATATTTGCTTGTATGATTAATCTTAAGTTACGAAGCTTGCTTTAATTATTGGCGACCATGGAGTCTACATTCGCCCGCCACTAATGATTCCATTCAAGCACCAGACCAGACAAGTTTTGTCGAAATTCCAGTGTCGACATAGAAACTGTGAGCTTGTCTAACAGTAAAATTTTATTCCGGTATTTATTAAGCAAATTTCATTTGTGGTTGGTTGCATCGTCAACATTTCACCTGCAAGTAATGATGTATCATTCTAGCTCTTTATTAACGTAATAACTGTAACCAGGCCAGCTTAGAAAGTTTACGGACCGATAGATCAATGCACGACAGTTGCTGTCGAGACCTAACTTTTAGGGCATAGACGTTAAATTGTAATCGAGGTCAACCTTATCGTAATGCTCCAAATTAATATTCAATCCACACACTCCATGTTGATACATCTTGCCAGGCAATAGTTTCTGTTCAGCAGAAGTGAAGTGTTTTTTCTTTTATACTAAAGACTGAGCTTCGATGATATAAGGCAAGCATATATTTTGATTATGCGTAGGGTGTCTTTTTGATTACCCACCCTAGATGTAAAAGCGTTCACCTCTCTAGCCAACTTGAAATAACCTTTGGGAGGCATGCGGTGGTACAAAAATAGCAGAACCGAGCCAAGACAGCAGCTAAAATTCTTTTATTGAATTTCCCATTCTTGTGAAAGTAAGCCGATGTGTTATGAATGTGTCGGTGAGCACATTTGGATAGAATTACCTGTTGTCGTGTCCGCCTGGTTATCTAAACTTTGAATGGTCACTGCAGGTTCGCTCGTCGTGGTGGTCGTTGCCAATGGTGACATTTTATAGACAAACATCATCAGACAGCTTGTAAAGATAATGCTGCAGATTACAGTCCCTTGTAATTTCATCTGCATTTTGAATTTTTATCGTTTGACAGCTTTCCACGTCTGCAAAAATTCCTGTGTTAAGCAAATTGAGAAAAACACACAGTCAATCATACAACGAAGGCACAAAAGTGACCAAGGTTGCTATCAACATCTAGGCTTCACAACTTTTTATACAGAATCGAAAATAGGACCAGTGATTCTGTTAAAGTGACACTTATTGGCGAAGATAGTACATATTGACTATATCAGTTAGTCATCACCTAAAATCGAAAGTGCTTTGACCAAAACTGTATTTTTAAAATGTCGCTTTGCATCTGCAAATCAAACATTAAAGCAAGGGTGACGGGAAGGCTCTTAAGGTGAAGGACGACGAATTCGGACGCGCACACGCTTTAGAACGTTTCTGCGCAGATTTAACTCCAGCCTGCCGCAAATTGGTTATTTTGTAGCGCATGTATTTAACATCACCTGTCATTGTTGAAATTGTGCTTTTACCTAATTTTTGACCCAGTGTCTTCGAAATACATGTGACCTATAACCTTGTCATATTTTGACCCCCTAGGAAGCTGGTTTTTATTCAATATGAGCGAAAAATTAACATTTCTCTCCCATTTATATGGCGCAAATTACCCATTCACCTGGAGATATTGTAAAAAGTAGCGTGGTGACACCCTTTTATTAAAAGTGTAAACTAAATGGTATTATTTCAGGAGTTTATTCGCCAAGTTTGGTCAAAATGACACCATTCAAAGCGACAGGAAGAAAGTTCGAAAATTATGTAGTGATATAATTTCGATATCGTCATTTTGTAATCGATATTTATGTTAAAATTTCTTCACAAACATCATGAAAACTATACATTCGATAGATATGGATCTTAAGTCTTGGTATTTATTAAAATTAACTCATTTGCTAAGCGTTTTATGATTGCTTTCTTTAGTTTAAGTGAATTATATCATTTTTATTTATTTCTAACGACGCCATTTTAACGTCCGTTTCCATGGAAACAAGCGTGGTGACCCCCATTTTTTATTTCATTTTTGCACTTGCACAACTTCCAAGAATATTTGTGCAAAGTTTCAAGAAAATGACACCACAACTTAATTTTGATCTACATATCTTCCCAAACACAAAATTGAGCTGCAAATAAATATCCATGCTAAATTCTAAGAACACTTCCATGAGCTGGAAAAAATTGAAAAATTTGTCGAAAATATTGAAAAGTATATGGTTATAAAATTGACGAGCACCACAATGCATTGCATTTTGATTTTCTGAATTACCCTTCACTACAAACTAGCAAAGGGTCTGCCTTCGTCATGATTATTTAAATACATGTACCTAAGAGGTGCAAAGACAGACCCCTATTCAAAGGGATCATTGAATTAACGCAGTCACAAAACATGCAGTACTCTTACGTATTTGGCTGAATGCAATGGCATTGTTACTGTAAAATACTTCTTCTAAAGGTCAAAGTATACATGACCTCTTTGGTTGGTTTCAAAACTATTTCATCCACAATCTGACATAAGGGACTGGTCAGTTTCTTCAGCCAGGGGGGGCGGTGGATTCATGGGGGGGTCACCCTATTTTTGACTTTGGTGATAGGGGGGTCACCATGTTTTTGAAATGCCCAATAGAGGGGATCAGTGTGTTTTGGAGTTTTGACACAGGCTCATCATTACCTAAAATGCTAGTGTCAGCCACAAATTTCATCATTCAGTTGTATTTTTCGGCGCGCCCTTCGGGCGCGTAACTTTAATAATCAGTCATATTTTTCAGCACGCCAAAATTTTAACATATCAAGCATACATACATCAGAGATATCTGTATGTTCAATATTTTTCAGCGCGCTCTTCAAGCTCATTACTTTAATATATCAGACATTTTCAGCATGCCCTTCAGGTGCATGACTTTAATATACAAGGCATATATATCAGAGATATCAGGATGTTTCATATTTTTCGGCGCGCCCTTCGGGCGCCATACTTTAATAAATCAGAGATATCTTGATGTTTGCTTAGTGAAAGTGTACCATTATGAAATCTGCATTTCATATGAAAAAGATGACAAATTCCTGATACTTTTCTGTTCTCTCTATGAGAATTCAGTATGAGAAAGCAACATGCACAAATATTTCACAATATATATTTGATACAGTGACTTATTTTAGAGATAGAAAAATGACAAGATATCTTTCCTTCTCATTGATGCAATTATTTTCCTTTCTGTCACAGGTTTTCTTTGGAAAGATGCTTTTTCATGAACAAAATAACAGTTAAAAAAGGCAGTTTTTGTCATGTTTAGCTGTGCTTTTATGGTTTCAATGTTACAAGGAAAGGTCCTCTCAGACACATCAGATTTGGCTGAAAAAGCTCTCTATGGCTCCTCAGGAGATTTAATATGATGGTTGGCAAGTCTTAAAACCCATCAAAGTTTTTGATTCACTGCTTTTTCCTCTTTGATATTAATGATTGACATCCATTTCTGTACAACAGTTCAGGACATCTGGTTAAGCATAGAAAGTGTGAAATACATTCACAGCTCATTCAAAATGTACTGTATTCAAACATTAAGATTGACACTTTGAAATTCCTATCTTATGATAATTTTAGACCAATATATATATCACATTTCATTAGCTACGGTTTTTCATCAAAATATTCGCAAAAATCTGAAAAAAAATTGAATGTGGTAAATTTTATAAAGCGACAGGTATTGACTTTGGCGCTCATAAGGTTAATGACATGTTATTTTCCCAATGGTGTCTGCTTTGATTTTGATACTTCAAAAATCTTTCAAGACACGTCCCCTCCTGAAAATGCTTATACGCTTGGGGTAAAATTACAAACGGGCACCATCAGAGGTCACGGTGGAGTGGCCGTGCAGAGGTGCAGATTATGCATGGCTGCTGTTCTCATTGTTCGACTTCTTTTTGTCTGCAATTCACCAACACAATAGATGATCTCTCCGGTTTATTCATAACGTTCTGGCCAGTCAACATCTCACAAAGAAGCTATTTACGTAACAACAGGAATTAAGTGAAGGTCAAGTGTCCGTTGGTTTTAGAGGTTCACCATTTTTTAGCACTCACAAGGAGGCAACATACGGCATTTACGGTCCAAATGATGGCTTCAACGTTGAAAATATAGAAAAAAAAATCAAGATTTCGTGTGGCACATACAGTTCACTGTTTGGGGAAGCAACAAAAATGTCTGGATATTCCAGGAAATCGTGGGTTCTCTTTAGCTGCCGTATCTGTTTTGATACATCCATGATATGATTCGTCTCATAGGCACTCGACTTTATTTACTTAACCTTATGTCAAAAAGACAAAGAATTAATCGCTTTTAGCAATTTTTTTTTCTTTCAGGTGTGTGGATGGAAACGCTTCCAGGTACCTGTCTGATATGAGAACTTCCCGGAATAGAATTAACTTCATCAGATTAAAACACGTTCCATGCAGAATATGGATTAACGGTTCCTCCGTGGAGGGACCGTGACGGATTTTATAATTTTGAAAGTTGCCCTATGTCAGGTCAGAGACTTTAAAAATGTCGTTCTACGAAGATTTGGAATTCTGTGCCCAGTGATGAGTGATTTAAAATATGCCTGATATTTAAGCAATAAAGCACACTCAGCGATGGTATACCACGACATTTTGACCAGTTCACGACATATATGCACGAGCGATAGCTCGTGCATATATGTCGTGAACTGGTCAAAATCTCGTGGTATACCATCGCTGGGTGTGATTTATTGCTATTATATCATAACAGTATATTGAAATTCTGGCGTGGAACGTCATAAAAGGAATTTCCTCAAGCTGAGAGCTGGCGCGCATGCCAGCCGTGGTATATCGCCAATATACCACGGTTCTTTTCGCGTCTCGACAAATCAGATCGCTGTATTTGCACCATCAATATACTGGTATGATATGATTACCAATATTGGCTTGGGTATAGATAATGTGAAAAATATCTAGACATGAACCATCCACGGTTGTTGCGCGCACATCGTTACAAGGGTGATTTTAAAGGCAGAGCCTCCCTTTAAAAGGACGCAAAGCTATGGCAGCGTTCATTGTGTAAGTGGACACCAAACAGGCAACACGCGGGCACACGCTCCAGAAAATGCCACTTTTTAGTTTCCCCGGCCGCAAAAACACAGACAGACTGCCAAGCGGTCAGCGCGAAGTTGCTGCCAATCGAACTCTGTGGTTATATTCAAAGTCTAACGCGACTGGAAGACAATTTTTTAGGAAATTTGAGTGTTTGTGGTGGGGAATCAATGACCGTTGGCGATTTGAACCGACCGTCAATCAAAAGCTTGCATAAACTCTGTTTGCAGGATTAGCAAAATGTGACAAAAGGTTGAGATCAGTTTGTGTAATCAATGTTATAGAAATCAAACATCGTACTGGCCAAATGTTTGACTGGGAGGAGAACGCCACTAATGCGAGAACCTGGGATTGAAAAGTGCGGCTTTAAGTGAATTTCAGGCGATGAATCTTTCGTAACTATATTTATGAACAACACGAAATTTCCGCGCCCGTATCTATAAATGAATACACGGCGGTGTTGAAGATACTGGTCTCGATCACATTATCGATGAAGATTTCCCCTTCATCATTAAAAGATATATGGTGTTCAATCGCGTTTATTGACATTGAACGGGAAGGTTGTAGTTTTTGCTGACGCATGGATGTAAAAAATAGATCTATTTTTTACATCCATGGCTGACGTAAGGACACTGAGCTGCGATGTAATTTAGATCACCACATGTGAAACAGAGCCGTCATTGTGTCGACCCCTGACTCCGCTGGGTTTTTTTCTTCATTGAGATATACCATGTCCCCTGCTATTACAGAATTTTGATAGGTTGTCCATGAATGTTACAATATGTACAATATGAGTTGCTACGATCTAATTCCGACTTCGTATTCCTAAACCTATTTTGATAGGGGTAATTTGGAGATAACTTCCCCTGTTGCCGCGTTGAGTGTGCCCTCGCGTAATTGTCTTTTCTCGATATGTATAGAGAGTCGAGTCCAGTTCGTATACTTGTCAGCGGAGATGGCACATGTTGTAGGCATGTGTAGATTATGTATGTGTGCAAGGTGGAACGTAAAACGTATGTTCAAAACGCTTGGCTGCCGCGATAGCTTGTTCTAGCTCAGAGGGATTTTACCATGAAACTACTGAATTCCAGAAGTAGACCGCAGTCACCTGTGGTCGGTCTATTCCGCTTGGCGTCTATCCAGGGCGTCTATGCTCCCATAGACGTGTGTACATATGCCTGAAAAGGCATATGTACACACGTCTATTGAGCATAGACGCCAAGCGGAATATATCATGGATGTAAAAAATAGACTATTTTTTACATCCATGAATATACCGACCACAGGTGACTGTGACGTCGACCGAGAAGCCCCCACTCAATTATCAGATTTATCTAATATAAATATATTTCCTTGATAACATATTCAATGGAAAACAAAAGAATGACAAACTGTTAATGGGCTGTTGACACATTTGCTAATGCGAGAACCAGGGATTGAGAAGGGCAAATGTTCACATACCGCATGCGTCGAATTTTGAAAGTAGCTTGTGAGCGAAGTCATCAACGGATTGATGTTGTGTTTGTTTGATGGCTGACAAACAGCGTTTCACAATCCAGTTTGGGTTCGTTTGTATGCATTCTTAAATAAAAATCCCCTTAGTATTTGAAAAATCGTTTTCATCGTCGGCTGATAATGAACAAAACCACCCTAGCGCCCTGTCGCGGACGTATACAGGAAACGATGCCAATACATGTATTCGTTTCTGATCCAAACCGCAAAATTCAAAATTCGGCGTACGTGAGAAATTAAGCCACTGTTTGGCATTGCAGTTATGGCCGCCAGAAAAAAAGTAGGCTGTGACAGTTCTGGATGTGAAGGTTGGAGAAACTCAGTGGTGTCGGTTGCGGTATTGACTCACTTTGGTGTGTTCTGCGTGTTCTTTCAATTCCGACGATAAAACAGACAACTGGCTTTCAACAGCACTCTGAAATTCTTGCGTGGTAGACATTTGTTTTGATCTGTGAGAATGGAATGAGAATCACACTGACACCAGAAAAATGATCGAGATATGACACTAGGTGTCACAGGTTGAGGTTTGTGTTTTTCTATCAGTCTCTAGCTAGGTATTGTTATTCAAAACACTTTCTGTGCCCATTAGCCCAGGGTCATTAACCTTCAATGTTGCTCGTGATGGTTGGCAGGGCTGAATGTTACCGTGTCAAGGCCACAGGTGCCTGGAGTTACCAGTGTAGTATACATAGAGAGACGGGGCCTTCTATGTATACTAGTACTACACCATGGGGTAGGCATCTGTCGTCCTACTAGGCCTAGGGCAGTTTAACGTTTTCCGTTGACTATTTCGTATGAAGATCTGTTCGGAATGGAATTATTGGACTTTCTGTTACCGTCTCGGAACATGAGTCCCGCATTGAGGATTATCGACTCCATAAAACCATGTTTTTTTACCTCCATGATAAAACATGTGGAGCGGTTTTTTACACTTGCATAGGTAGACGGGAGGGGAGAGAGAGATCATAAATGACGTCACAATAGTACTATAATGTCTCCATGGCGTATCAATGGCCAAAGCGATTCGTCTGGAACCAAAAAGTACAATTACATGTAAGTACGTTCTCTTACCTGTTTAGTGTTGGTACTGGAATCGAGGTGACTCGATCCTTGGGCCTGAAAAGTGTCTTCTCTGGCCGTCGGATTCCGCTTTGACCACTATTTTCTGACTTTACTCCCAGAACTATCTATGATTTGAGGTAAACCGCTTATAGACTTTACATGAAGAGTGCACCACGGGAAAGCGGTCTGACGACAGCCGCAGGACTCATTAATAAGGCATACAATCGTAGACAATAGAGAAAGGTGGTGTTACGTAATAGTGTCATTTCTTCTGTTTATAATACAAAAACCTTTTAACATTCCACGAGCACTGTGTATGGGTTGTAAAATGCGCATGTTCAAGTTGTAGGGCGTGCCGTTGGTATGTATGTGTGGCGCTAGTTGAAAATCATGGGTGCCAAATGTCAGTCCCAAGGGGTGGGGCAGGTATGGGATGTCTTGTATTCGGCACCCTATTGTTTATTTATTTTCATACCTTTGACTACAATATTGACTACAATATTGCCTATAGAGATTTGTACTATACCAACCAAGGGTGTCTTGGCTTTTACCTACATGGTCTTACCTTGGCAATGGTTTTGTAAATATTTCCTTTTTTCTCTTTTTGTCAAGTTTAAATATTTCTTTTTCTTCATTGTGTCATGTATTTATCCTTTGATAATCTTACGCTAGATTTTATCACTATGCTGCGTCTATCATCTGATGCGTTTGATTGCCTATTGCGCCAAAGCAAGCAAGGGTACGTTACTAATCCGTAGACGCAGGTTTCGAAGCCACATGCACAGCCATTTCATGCCAGTTTTGTTTGTCGGACCGTACGCTTGTTCAGCTTCCTGTCTCAAGACTGAAAATTGGACATGTGCTGGACACACTTCAGTTGTTCACTTAATTGTCAAATTGCAGGTAAAAACCCAGCGTTGTCAATGTGTACGGGATCTGAATATCACCGTAAAAACCTATGATTTCGAGCACAAAAATGATTATGAGTGTATATCGTCGGATCGAATTTAATAGGAAATTAACACCGCCGAAATAAATGGTCGAATTAATAACGAGACGATTGTGAGTATTCACATGAAACATTTTTTTTATATGGCGATTGCTTCAAAGAATGGGTGATTTTTTTTTGGTGCCCCGACATCGACAAATGGTCGTCATTCAGTAGTGTTATGCTCTACGTCACAAACGAAAACAAATTGGGTACAGGGGCATGTCAAAATCAAAGTGGCCGCTGTTTCAAGACACATCGCGACGGGCCGATCGGTGGACGTCGCGTAAGTTGTGTCGGCCTTTGAAAATAAATAGTAAATAGAAAATAAATAGTAACTTGTGGCAGGCAGGTAATATGATCGAGACGTGTAGTGCATTATCTACGTCGATCAAATAATTTTAATTGACATCACCTATCGTAAGAAACCCGATAATGAAGAATATTTCACCAATCTGAGAGACCATGGCGACCATTTTCCTGTGAGTATTCAAAGTTGCAAACTTGCGAAACCAACATCAGAAGAATTTAACTCTTTTGCTGTGTTCTACATGTTTTAATGTCAGTCAAATTTCAGGAAAGTATCCGTACATTTTCGTAATCGTACGGCGTAAATAGCGCAACCTGACGGCGATTTCCGAAAGAACATGATCGGTTCGTGGAAGCGTAAAATCTCTCTCTCTCTCTCTCTCTCTCTCTCTCTCTCTCTCTCTCTCTCCTCTCTCTCTCTCTCTCTCTCTCTCTTCTCTCTCTCTCTCTCTCTCTCTCTCTCTCTCTCTCAGTCTAGCCGTTTCGATGTTTTGATTTGTCGACATTTATTTCGGGTTCGCGGTCACAACTCAATGTTGATGTCCATTTCTTAACGGGTATTCCTGCCGTGTTCAATATCAGACACTCAGAACAGGAACAACGCTGGTAATATTGCGTCTTTAGTCTTGAAAGCCAGTAGAATTCGTAACTGATGACACGTCAAGGCATGGAGCAAGTTATCACCATTGAAAGTCAATAAAGTCAATATCGCCAATATACCACGGTTCTTTTCGCGTCTCGACAAATCAGATCGCATATATTTGCACCATCAATATACTGGTATGATATAATTACCAATATTGGCTGGGGTATAGAGAATGTGAAAAATATCTAGACATGAACCATTCGCGGTTGTTGCGCGCACGTCGTTACAAGACTTTGACCAAGTCGACAACTAGTGCACCAGCAAGGTATCTTCATTTATACCTTGCTGGTGCGCTCGTTGTTGGCTTTGTCAAAGTTAATCCGATGATAATCTGGTGACAGCGTCCACAGATTAGTAATTTACCCTTGCTTACTTTGGCAAATTTAGGCACTCAAACTCATCAGATAATAGACTAAATTACCACCCGCTTGCTTTGGCGAATTAGGCAATCAAACTGGTCAGATAATAGATGCAGCATGCTGATAAAACGTTTACGCAAGATTGTCAAGGGCAGTGCAAGACCAAAACACCAAAGTTTGGTAGAATAAACCTTTATTAGCAATACAACAAAACACCTAACCACAGTCCCTCCACCAAGGAGGGACTGTGACCTAACCACCCCTGGGGACGGACACATAGGCTATCCCCTATGGTTGAGGTTTGTGTTTTTCTATCAGTCTCTAGCTAGGTATTGTTATGCAAAACACTTTCTGTGCCCATTAGCCCAGGGTCATTAACCTTCAATGTTGCTCGTGATGGTTGGCAGAAAGGTTGTATGTAGGGTAGAGCTGTATGTTACCGTGTCAAGGCCACAGGTGCCTGGAGTTACCAGTGTAGTATACATAGAGAGACGGGGCCTTCTATGTATACTAGTACTACACCATGGGGTAGGCATCTGTCGTCCTACTAGGCCTAGGGCAGTTTAACGTTTTCCGTTGACTATTTCGTATGAAGATCTGTTCGGAATGGAATTATTGGACTTTCTGTTACCGTCTAGGAACACGAGTCCCGCATTGAGGATTATCGACTCCATAAAACCATGTTTTTTTACCTCCATGATAAAACATGTGGAGCGGTTTTTTTACACTTGCATAGGTAGACGGGAGGGGAGGGAGAGATCATAAATGACGTCACAATAGTACTATAATGTCTCCATGGCGTATCAATGGCCAAAGCGATTCGTCTGGAACCCAAAAGTACAATTACATGTAAGTACGTTCTCTTACCTGTTTAGTGTTGGTACTGGAATCGAGGTGACTCGATCCTTGGGCCTGAAAAGTGTCTTCTCTGGCCGTCGGATTCCGCTTTGACCACTATTTCCTGACTTTACTCCCAGAACTATCTATGATTTGAGGTAAACCGCTTATAGACTTTACATGAAGAGTGCACCATGGGAAAGCGGTCTGACGACAGCCGCAGGACTCATTAATAAGGCATACAATCGTAGACAATAGAGAAAGGTGGTGTTACGTAATAGTGTCATTTCTTCTGTTTATAATACAAAAACCTTTTAACATTCCACGAGCACTGTGTATGGGTTGTAAAATGCGCATGTTCAAGTTGTAGGGCGTGCCGTTGGTATGTATGTGTGGCGCTAGTTGAAAATCATGGGTGCCAAATGTCAGTCCCAAGGGTGGGGCAGGTATGGGAGTCTTGTATTCGGCACCCTATTGTTTATTTATTTTCATACCTTTGACTACAATATTGCCTATAGAGATTTGTACTATACCAACCAAGGGTGTCTTGGCTTTTACCTACATGGTCTTACCTTGGCAATGGTTTTGTAAATATTTCTTTTTTCTCTTTTTGTCAAGTTTAAATATTTCTTTTTCTTCATTGTGTCATGTATTTATCCTTTGATAATCTTACGCTAGATTTTATCACTATGCTGCGTCTATCATCTGATGCGTTTGATTGCCTATTGCGCCAAAGCAAGCAAGGGTACGTTACTAATCCGTAGACGCAGGTTTCGAAGCCACATGCACAGCCATTTCATGCCAGTTTTGTTTGTCGGACCGTACGCTTGTTCAGCTTCCTGTCTCAAGACTGAAAATTGGACATGTGCTGGACACACTTCAGTTGTTCACTTAATTGTCAAATTGCAGGTAAAAACCCAGCGTTGTCAATGTGTACGGGATCTGAATATCACCGTAAAAACCTATGATTTCGAGCACAAAAATGATTATGAGTGTATATCGTCGGATCGAATTTAATAGGAAATTAACACCGCCGAAATAAATGGTCGAATTAATAACGAGACGATTGTGAGTATTCACATGAAACATTTTTTTTATATGGCGATTGCTTCAAAGAATGGGTGATTTTTTTTTGGTGCCCCGACATCGACAAATGGTCGTCATTCAGTAGTGTTATGCTCTACGTCACAAACGAAAACAAATTGGGGTACAGGGGCATGTCAAAATCAAAGTGGCCGCTGTTTCAAGACACATCGCGACGGGCCGATCGGTGGACGTCGCGTAAGTTGTGTCGGCCTTTGAAAATAAATAGTAAATAGAAAATAAATAGTAACTTGTGGCAGGCAGGTAATATGATCGAGACGTGTAGTGCATTATCTACGTCGATCAAATAATTTTAATTGACATCACCTATCGTAAGAAACCCGATAATGAAGAATATTTCACCAATCTGAGAGACCATGGCGACCATTTTCCTGTGAGTATTCAAAGTTGCAAACTTGCGAAACCAACATCAGAAGACTTTAACTCTTTTGCTGTGTTCTACATGTTTTAATGTCAGTCAAATTTCAGGAAAGTATCCGTACATTTTCGTAATCGTACGGCGTAATCGTGCAACCTGACGGCGATTTCCGAAAGAACATGAACGGTTCGTGGAAGCGTAAAATCTCTCTCTCTCTCTCTCTCTCTCTCTCTCTCTCTCTCTCTCTCTCTCTCTCTCTCTCTCTCTCTCTCTCTCTCTCTCTCTCTCTCTCTCTCTCTCTCTCTCTCTCTCTCTCTCTCTCTCTCAGTCTAGCCGTTTCGATGTTTTGATTTGTCGACATTTATTTCGGGTTCGCGGTCACAACTCAATGTTGATGTCCATTTCTGAACGGGTATTCCTGCCGTGTTCAATATCAGACACTCAGAACAGGAACAACGCTGGTAATATTGCGTCTTTAGTCTTGAAAGCCAGTAGAATTCGTAACTGATGACATGTCAAGGCATGGAGCAAGTTATCACCATTGAAAGTCAATAAAGTCAATATCGCCAATATACCACGGTTCTTTTCGCGTCTCGACAAATCAGATCGCATATATTTGCACCATCAATATACTGGTATGATATAATTACCAATATTGGCTGGGGTATAGAGAATGTGAAAAATATCTAGACACGAACCATCCGCGGTTGTTGCGCGCACATCGTTACAAGACTTTGACAAAGTCGACAACTAGTGCACCAGCAAGGTATCTTCAGTTATACCTTGCTGGTGCGCTCGTTGTTGACTTTGTCAAAGTTAATCCGGTGATAATCTGGTGACAGCGTCCACAGATTAGTAATTTACCCTTGCTTACTTTGGCAAATTAGGCACTCAAACTCATCAGATAATAGACTAAATTACCACCTTGCTTGCTTTGGCGAATTAGGCAATCAAACTGGTCAGATAATAGATGCAGCATGCTGATAAAACGTTTACGCAAGATTGTCAAGGGCAGTGCAAGACCAAAACACCAAAGTTTGGTAGAATAAACCTTTATTAGCAATACAACAAAACACCTAACCACAGTCCCTCACCAAGGAGGGACTGTGACCTAACCACCCCTGGGGACGGACACATAGGCTATCCCCTATGGTTGAGGTTTGTGTTTTTCTATCAGTCTCTAGCTAGGTATTGTTATGCAAAACACTTTCTGTGCCCATTAGCCCAGGGTCATTAACCTTCAATGTTGCTCGTGATGGTTGGCAGAAAGGTTGTATGTAGGGTAGAGCTGTATGTTACCGTGTCAAGGCCACAGGTGCCTGGAGTTACCAGTGTAGTATACATAGAGAGACGGGGCCTTCTATGTATACTAGTACTACACCATGGGGTAGGCATCTGTCGTCTACTAGGCCTAGGGCAGTTTAACGTTTTCCGTTGACTATTTCGTATGAAGATCTGTTCGGAATGGAATTATTGGACTTTCTGTTACCGTCTAGGAACACGAGTCCCGCATTGAGGATTATCGACTCCATAAAACCATGTTTTTTACCTCCATGATAAAACATGTGGAGCGGTTTTTTTACACTTGCATAGGTAGACGGGAGGGGAGGGAGAGATCATAAATGACGTCACAATAGTACTATAATGTCTCCATGGCGTATCAATGGCCAAAGCGATTCGTCTGGAACCCAAAAGTACAATTACATGTAAGTACGTTCTCTTACCTGTTTAGTGTTGGTACTGGAATCGAGGTGACTCGATCCTTGGGCCTGAAAAGTGTCTTCTCTGGCCGTCGGATTCCGCTTTGACCACTATTTTCTGACTTTACTCCCAGAACTATCTCGCTATCTATGATTTGAGGTAAACCGCTTATAGACTTTACATGAAGAGTGCACCACGGGAAAGCGGTCTGACGACAGCCGCAGGACTCATTAATAAGGCATACAATCGTAGACAATAGAGAAAGGTGGTGTTACGTAATAGTGTCATTTCTTCTGTTTATAATACAAAAACCTTTTAACGAGATTCCACAAGCACTGTGTATGGGTTGTAAAATGCGCATGTTCAAGTTGTAGGGCGTGCCGTTGGTATGTATGTGTGGCGCTAGTTGAAAATCATGGGTGCCAAAATGTCAGTCCCAAGGGTGGGGCAGGTATGGGATGTCTTGTATTCGGCACCCTATTGTTTATTTATTTTCATACCTTTGACTACAATATTGCCTATAGAGATTTGTACTATACCAACCAAGGGTGTCTTGGCTTTTACCTACATGGTCTACCTTGGCAATGGTTTTGTAATTTCCTTTTTTCTCTTTTTGTCAAGTTTAAATATTTCTTTTTCTTCACTGTGTCATGTATTTATCCTGTGATAATCTTACGCTAGATTTTATCACTATGCTGCGTCTATCATCTGATGCGTTTGATTGCCTATTGCGCCAAAGCAAGCAAGGGTACGTTACTAATCCGTAGACGCAGGTTTCGAAGCCACATGCACAGCCATTTCATGCCAGTTTTGTTTGTCGGACCGTACGCTTGTTCAGCTTCCTGTCTCAAGACTGAAAATTGGACATGTGCTGGACACACTTCAGTTGTTCACTTAATTGTCAAATTGCAGGTAAAAACCCAGCGTTGTCAATGTGTACGGGATCTAAATATCACCGTAAAAACCTATGATTTCGAGCACAAAAATGATTATGAGTGTATATCGTCGGATCGAATTTAATAGGAAATTAACACCGCCGAAATAAATGGTCGAATTAATAACGAGACGATTGTGAGTATTCACATGAAACTTTTTTTTTATATGGCGATTGCTTCAAAGAATGGGTGATTTTTTTTGGTGCCCCGACATCGACAAATGGTCGTCATTCAGTAGTGTTATGCTCTACGTCACAAACGAAAACAAATTGGGTACAGGGGCATGTCAAAATCAAAGTGGCCGCTGTCTCAAGACACATCGCGACGGGCCGATCGGTGGACGTCGCGTAAGTTGTGTCGGCCTTTGTAAATAAATAGTAAATAGAAAATAAATAGTAACTTGTGGCAGGCAGGTAATATGATCGAGACGTGTAGTGCATTATCTACGTCGATCAAATAATTTTAATTGACATCACCTATCGTAAGAAACCCGATAATGAAGAATATTTCACCAATCTGAGAGACCATGGCGACCATTTTCCTGTGAGTATTCTAAGTTTGCAAACTTGCGAAACCAACATCAGAAGAATTTAACTCTTTTGCTGTGTTCTACATGTTTTAATGTCAGTCAAATTTCAGGAAAGTATCCGTACATTTTCGTAATCGTACGGCGTAATAGCGCAACCTGACGGCGATTTCCGAAAGAACATGATCGGTTCGTGGAAGCGTAAAATCTCTCTCTCTCTCTCTCTCTCTCTCTCTCTCTCTCTCTCTCTCTCTCTCTCTCTCTCTCTCTCTCTCTCTCTCTCTCTCTCTCCTCTCTCTCTCTCTCTCTCTCTCTCTCTCTCTCTCTCTCTCTCTCTCTCTCTCTCTCTCTCTCAGTCTAGCCGTTTCGATGTTTTGATTTGTCGACATTTATTTCGGGTTCGCTGCCACAACTCAATGTTGATGTCCATTTCTTAACGGGTATTCCTGCCGTGTTCAATATCAGACACTCAGAACAGGAACAACGCTGGTAATATTGCGTCTTTAGTCTTGAAAGCCAGTAGAATTCGTAACTGATGACATGTCAAGGCATGGAGCAAGTTATCACCATTGAAAGTCAATAAAGTCAATATCGCCAATATACCACGGTTCTTTTCGCGTCTCGACAAATCAGATCGCATATATTTGCACCATCAATATACTGGTATGATATAATTACCAATATTGGCTGGGGTATAGAGAATGTGAAAAATATCTAGACATGAACCATCCGCGGTTGTTGCGCGCACATCGTTACAAGACTTTGACAAAGTCGACAACTAGTGCACCAGCAAGGTATCTTCATTTATACCTTGCTGGTGCGCTCGTTGTTGACTTTGTCAAAGTTAATCCGGTGATAATCTGGTGACAGCGTCCACAGATTAGTAATTTACCCTTGCTTACTTTGGCAAATTTAGGCACTCAAACTCATCAGATAATAGACTAAATTACCACCTTGCTTGCTTTGGCGAATTAGGCAATCAAACTGGTCAGATAATAGATGCAGCATGCTGATAAAACGTTTACGCAAGATTGTCAAGGGCAGTGCAAGACCAAAACACCAAAGTTTGGTAGAATAAACCTTTATTAGCAATACAACAAAACACCTAACCACAGTCCCTCCACCAAGGAGGGACTGTGACCTAACCACCCCTGGGGACGGACACATAGGCTATCCCCTATGGTTGAGGTTTGTGTTTTTCTATCAGTCTCTAGCTAGGTATTGTTATGCAAAACACTTTCTGTGCCCATTAGCCCAGGGTCATTAACCTTCAATGTTGCTCGTGATGGTTGGCAGAAAGGTTGTATGTAGGGTAGAGCTGTATGTTACCGTGTCAAGGCCACAGGTGCCTGGAGTTACCAGTGTAGTATACATAGAGAGATGGGGCCTTCTATGTATACTACACCATGGGGTAGGCATCTGTCGTCTACTAGGCCTAGGGCAGTTTAACGTTTTCCGTTGACTATTTCGTATGAAGATCTGTTCGGAATGGAATTATTGGACTTTCTGTTACCGTCTCGGAACATGAGTCCCGCATTGAGGATATCGACTCCATAAAACCATGTTTTTTTACCTCCATGATAAAACATGTGGAGCGGTTTTTTTACACTTGCATAGGTAGACGGGAGGGGAGGGAGAGATCATAAATGACGTCACAATAGTACTATAATGTCTCCATGGCGTATCAATGGCCAAAGCGAATCGTCTGGAACCCAAAAGTACAATTACATGTAAGTACGTTCTCTTACCTGTTTAGTGTTGGTACTGGAATCGAGGTGACTCGATCCTTGGGCCTAAAAAGTGTCTTCTCTGGCCGTCGGATTCCGCTTTGACCACTATTTCTGACTTTACTCCCAGAACTATCTATGATTTGAGGTAAAACGCTTATAGACTTTACATGAAAAGTGCACCACGGGAAAGCGGTCTGACGACGGCCGCAGGACTCATTAATAAGGCATACAATCGTAGACAATAGAGAAAGGTGGTGTTACGTAATAGTGTAATTTCTTCTGTTTATAATACAAAAACCACGAGCACTGTGTATGGGTTTCAAAATGCGCATGTTCAAGTTGCAGGGCTTGACGGCACGCATGTGTGGCGCGACTGTTGAAAATCATGGGTGCCAAATGTCAGTCCCAAGGGATGGGGCAGGTGTGTGATGTTTTGTATTCGGCACCCTATTGTTTATTTATTTTCATACCTTTGACTACAATATTCCCGATAGAGGCTTTTACCTACACGGTCTTACCTTGGCAATGGTTTTGTAAATATTTCTTTTTTCTCTTTTTGTCAAGTTTAAATATTTCTTTTTCTTCATTGTGTCATGTATTTATCCTGTGATAATCTTACGCTAGATTTTATCACTATGCTGTGTCTATCATCTGATGCGTTTGATTGCCTATTGCGCCAAAGCAAGCAAGAGTACGTTACTAATCAGTAGACGCTGTCACCTGATTATCACCGGACTAGTTTTGCCAAAGTCAACAACGAACGAACCAGCAAGTACTGCATATTTTTCAAACAGATAAGATATTATTCTTGCTGGTAAGTTCGTTGTTGACTTTGTCAAAGTTAATCCGGTGATAATTCTGGTGACAGCGCCCACGGATTAGTAACTTACCCTTGCTTGATTTGACCGCGGTCCCTCCACAAAAGGGGGACCGTGATTTGACCATGGAGCTAGAAAATCCGTTTCTAGCTCCATGATTTGACGCACTATAGGCAATCAAACGCATCAGATAATAGACTAGATTGAAAGATCCGACGTATCTTTCAGTCTAATAAAAGACGTAACAAGTGATAAAACTTAACTTATAGCACAGGCGGCCCAGACGTATTGAGTTTTTTTTCACAGTTTTTTCTATCAGTTGCTCTCTTTTTCTTCATGCTCTGACTGATCGGAGTAAATAAATAAATGATTATTATACAGTCTAACCTAAGGGCCGTTCTGACACAGCATTTAACAACGTTGTGAACGCCGTTGTTATGGTAAACAACGACGAAAACCACGTGTGAGAACAGTTAACGCCGGTGCTGCGACGGCGTCGATCTACGGCGTCGAATTTCGTCAGACCTGCAACGGCGCGCCGACGCAAATTGTGTGTCAGAACGGTTAACGACGGTGTAAACGCCCTCTCGCGACGACTTTTGTCCAAAACATTACCTCTGACCTATCAGCTCGAGTGCACAGTACGCATAGCTGGACTCGACACGAACCATGGAAGACAACAGATCTCTCGCTCCCATGTATAAAGTGTGAAAGAGGCTGCCCACCTAACTATCCAAAATGTTTTTGTGTCGAGTTTGTGTTTGGTTCGTTTCAAAAATGTGTTCTACATTCTTATCCGATTGTTTGTGTTAATAAAAAATGTTTGTTTCGCCTCGGATATTTGTAGGGAAGTTTGGATTAGTGTGTACGGTAATCTTTTGTTTGTGTGGGGAAAGCTTATGGCGAGACGCAGCCGGACCTATGGTGTTACAAAGTTGATAGAGTGGCCTTTGACGCTAGCGTTTCGAAACCCGAGTGTGGTTTCTCATCAGTCGCAGTGTAGATTCTTTCCTTTGTTTGGTTTGTGAAAAATTATTTTAATGGGTTTTAGTGATCTTGCTCATCGAATAGCGAGGCAAGAATATCAATGTTTGGGTCTCGTTGTGAGTCCATTTATGCATTCCTGAGGCGACGATTGAACTGTTGAATCCGTCTGGATCGCATATGAACTAATGAAGGTGAAAATACAGGAGACACGCCGCTACAGTTGCGTCCTGGACATCCGCCATTGTTGTTTATATCCAACCTGTACTATAGACATATATTGAACGTAGAGGGCGCAAAACACCGGTGTTTTCCTCAAAACACCGGAGGAAATTCCGTGTATGGACATAAGTAGAGATTAATTTTACACCCCATTACAAGGACGTTTACACATCTTGTTATTAATTGGTCAACACAACTAATTATGCTAATCCGTGGACTTATACTGTGCGTTTCACCTAGGTACCGCGACTCAGCGTATGAGACGGACACATTTCACCTACAACACAAACGATTAGCTTGGGTATCATGACACATTTGAAAATCACCGACTCATTGATTAATTACAGTAAACCAGCATGGGGCAACCGCTCTGTCTGGACTGAGAGATACGCTTGATCTACTATGTAACTGTTTTTACAATTTCAGCTAAGAGTTGAAGAGGTGAAACTTTAACCTTGAAAGAAATGAAATACACAGGGCTCGAATACGATGTCGACTTCGAGATCTCACATGAACTTCAGTTTATTTCATTATTTCGTTCAAGTTAAATTTTCGTATTAAAGTTTTATTTCGAGAGCAGACATTTCTGTTGAGAAAACCTTCAGCTCTTCAACTCTTAGTGGACATTGTAAAAAAAAACACCGTATATCTCTCAGTCCAGACAGAGCGGCTGCTCCGTGCTGATTAAGTGTACTTAATCAATGAGTCGGTGACTTTCAAATGTGTCGTGATACCTATTAGCTAATCGTTTGTTTTGTGCGTGAAATGTGTCCGTGCATACGACGAGCTGCGGTACCTAGGTGAAATGCACTGTATCAGAGATTTTATGGGTTGGTTAACATTTTGAAAGATAGGAAAAGTTACTGAAAAGGGGCACATCTCTATATGACAAATATGACAATTACGGAACACAATGACGAATTCTTAAGCAGGAAAATATACTGACAATTGAAATTAAAAATGGTAGCTTGTCCCTGTTTATGGCAAAGAACAATTGTAATGACTTTCAAAATATAACAGATTGCGAAAGCATCATTTATTTACTGTCTGTTCTGTGCTGTTTTTGTGTCTATTACTTCGTTCATACAGGCAAAAATTGAAACGTTTCAGCGACTTATTTGTGATTTGTAAACACAGGGGATTAATAGTTTGGGTCCGCTCGTGTCCATACTCACAAAATTAAGCCATTGTTTTGATATTTAAGACGTCTTAATGCGCCCTCTCGAGTTCAAAAGGTGTGTATGGCCAAGCATACTGCATAACAAGATGGCTGAAACGAACGACGTCGTACTGGCTGTAAAGAATGTGAAAGAGGCTCCCCACCGAACTATCCAAAATGTTTTTGTGTCGAGTTTGTGTTTTATTCGTTTCTAAATTGTGTTCCTACATTCTTATCCGATTGTTTGTGTTAATAAAAATGTTTGTTTCGCCTCGCCATAAGCTTTCCTCACACAAACAAAACATTACCGTCCACACTAATCCAAACTTCCCTACAAATATCCGAGGCGAAACAAACATTTTTATTAACACAAACAATCGGATAAGAATGTAGGAACACATTTTAAAACGAATCAAACACAAACTTAATGACTCAATCGAATATTTTTGTTCCCAATTAATAAATCATATAGACAATCTCAATTCTCGGTTTATGGCAATTTTTGTCGACTGAGAAAAGTCTTTTCATCTTCAACATTCCATTCTAATTTCACCTACGGTATATAATATCCTAACCTCCTGTGACTTTCCTTCTAAACGTTGATTTGCCTTGTGCACCAAAGAGATGCTGTATTTTATGCCAAACGATGAAAAAATATGTGAAGAAATAACCATGTATCAGTCAGTACGGCAGGCGAAACCCGGACGGCCATACCGATTGGAGACAGAGCAGAGTAGATCGAAACGCAAACGGGGTGTTATTATAGGAAAGGCGGTGACTTATTTTACAGCTGAATAAAATGCTGTCTCTGGTTGTGTAAGTCTGTTGATCGAAATATATATTTTGTTCCCAGTTGATTAATCATGGGGGATGGCAGTCTCGATCTCCCCTTTATGGTTCGATATTTACTGACTCGTTCCCTCTCATTTTTGTCAATCAATGAAAGCATTTTCGTCTTCCATATTCAATATTACTTTGACCGATGTTACATCCTGACCTATACTGTCATTAGTTTTGACCAACGTACAAAGATATTGCCCATGCGTCCGGCTGATGAGATGTTTTGCAAAACGGTGAAGAAAGGGGCCCGGGAGATATCGATGTCAGTCTTTCCGGACTGTTTACATGTAGCTAATAGGGAATATCAAAGGAGATGAATCAGTTAGTTGAATAAAATATAACTTTTCGGACTTATTTTATGTCAATTTTGTCAATGTCGGACTTTTGATTCAAGAGAAACCAGAATCACCTACAGAGATGTCTGTATTAAACACGACGCACAATTGGGAATAGTTTGTTATGCTACTGTCGGTCTCAGTCGTGGTGTCTCTCCCATAAAATTTCGAAGCTATAGGTCTACACTTGTCGTTTCGATTCACAGGTAGCGGTACACCGATGACCAGATATTGTACTGTTCTTAAAACTAGTCTAAGCAATTTTACGACACTGGACTATTTGCCATCGTGTCTCCCCGTGAACGTACTTGATTGAATCTATGGACGTGACCATTGTTTTACTGCGCCCATTAGAGTGTAAACCCCTGTTCGTTACCAGCAGAATACTTTTTAAAGTTCTGTACATCAGTGTACACTGCGTGTATAAGCCCTAAACCTAGTTTAATTCAATTATGGAAAGGTATTAAAGAATAAAGGGTCGTTACAGTTGCTAAAATTGCGAGAAAAACGGCACTTTTTACTCAAATAGTCCTATTCACAAGCTCTATTGTTTTAAATCACGTCCATGGTGTGCTGTTGATTTTCATTCTTTCGTGCAATTTCATTCGCTTGAAGCAATTATCCTTTCATTTGACTGCTCTGTGGGACTCTTCTGAATATGTGTTTTGGATAAAAAGAACTACAGTGAAAGACATAAACTTCGACGGTGATAGGTATACAATATCGGTTCTCGACGGTGATAGGTATACAATATCGGTTCGATGTGTGAAGATATACAGATTACAAGTTATTTTAGAAGTTCTCAAAACCAGTAAATTCTGCGCGCCACTTATTGATAATTTCTTCTTGTGAACGTCCTTGAATCCGTGACCGCGACCATTGTTTTCGAAGTGTTCGACGGTGGATGATCGGTAGATTAATGAAGATATATGTTACTGAACTATCGTGTGATTGTTTAATAGCATGGTTAGGTAATAGACGGTGTTGTCTGTAGAGGCGATACGGCGAAATTCCACGGCCCAAGGGAGCGTACATCGCATGGTTTCTTACAACGAACCATAGACAGAGCCGTCGGTTTCCATAGCTACCACGTGAAATCCGGCCTCACCGATGTCCCGGGCCGATGTCCCTGTCCTGATTCGGAGAACAACTTTCAAGCTGCGTGTTGAGGTTCAGATGTCCGATTTTTTCATATTCAAAAGGCTAATTGATTTACAGAGAACGCCCGTCTTGTTTTTAGCTTTAACTTAGCGCAAGATGGCAATTGAAAATTCAAAGCCAAATAGCCAGTGGGAAAAAAATAGACGACTCGCTCTCACCAGCGGTCGAGGTCGCAATGAAAAAAAAATCGAAGTCTCTGAAATCGGTATCATTGCTCCGCCATGTTTATTGTTGGTTGTACGGCCAGTTTAAAGTCACAGACTTTCTTCAAGGTGAAGTTCATATAATTGCCATACCGCGAAGTTCCCTGTGCATTTCAATATGTCTATTGGAAGCAAAGCGCCACGGACATTCGATCGATGGTGATGAACTTTCTCCAGGGCGTGACATGTCACCAGTTACGAACTTTACCGGTTTTCGATACGAAATATGCAATATATTACCAGCGTTGTTCACGTTGTGTTTTGAGTTTGATATGGAATATAACAGGAAAACACTAACAATTAGAGTGACGATAGAGACCATGCCCGATACGGAAAAATTGACATCAACTACTTGCAATGAGCAGTGACCTGAAACTTCAGACTGATATATAAATGTCGACAATATAAAACATTGAAATGCCGGAGAGAGAGAGGGAGAGAGAGGTTTACGCGGTCGCGAACTGATTATACTCTTTCGGATATGACTTCGGTGTAGACGATACACAGACATCGAAAATGTACACCTACTTTCCAGAAATTCGACTAATCTTATAAAAAAGACTGGAACAAATCCAAAAGTGTTGGTGGAAGTAAATCTTCAGATGTTGGTTTTCTAAAGTTAGATAATACTTACAGAAATATGGTCGTCATAGTCTTCTTTTAAAACTATTATCTTCAACACCACGTTTCTTATGATCGGTGATGTCATTTTTTATTATTTTTACAAACTTTCAATGCATCAAACGCTATAAGACTATCTCATCTGCCTGTCAAGGAGTTACAATATATTTCCAAGGGCTGGCACACGATGTCAACTTATGTGTCGTCCGTCGAGCGGCCGGTGGCAGTCTCACAGATTGTTCCGTTTGTAATCGCGGCCACTTTGATTTTGATGTGACACCAACGTGCGTTTGAGGTTTTTTTGTTACGAAATTTGTCGACCTCACAAAATTTCACAGTCCATGCTTTGAAGCAGTCTCAACATGGCAAAATGTCTCGCTTAAATTTCATCCTCGTCGTTCCAAATTAAATTCGACCACTAAATTATTTCGGCAGTTTTAATTTCCTATTAATTCGACGTTTTTCAAATCGTAATGAATTTTTTCTGGTCGAATGATAGGTGTTGATAGGGTTTTTGGTAGCAAGCTTATCTCTTCGTCGGACCAGTATACCGCGAGATGTAGTACTGTGTTCGGCAGCCATGGCGAAAGTGAATATTGTATATTGGTTGTTGTTTGTTTTATGTTACAAATACCTGTCGCGTGAGGGCGTTTGAAACGCTTCTGAAGCGGCTCAGTCTGTCCACACAGCGATTTGCGGATAGAGTTAATCCCTACAACGGCTCTGGTCGGCCGACTAAACCGTCTCAAATCTGAAACGCTTCAGAACCACTTCGGAGTGTCCACACATAACTTTCTGTGTCAGTATTGGCCCAGAACCGTTTCAGAGACGTTTCAATGGCCTGTGTATGAACGGCATATATGTTTATAACTAGTGTATTACGGATTTTGACCTATCGTGTTATCGGATTACGGATGGGTATGATTGCGATTATTTTTCTATAATCCATACAGCTCGTGCTAAGAATTGTTAAAAGGGTCCGAATATCCCCTTAGGGGCCTACTGCCCATCGTCCGCTCGCACGGCTCGTTAGCCAGCTGCAGACAGGCTACCCAAAAATTATTATTGAGTTTTTCACACTGTTTTCTCTATCATTTTCTTTCTTTTTTCATGCTTTGACTGATCGGAGTAAATAAAATAAATGGTTATATAACCTAACCTAGCCTCTGTGACTCTTTATTTATTTTACACTCCATTACAAGGACGTATATCTCTCATACACACATGCTGTAATTAATTAGTCAACACAACTAATTATGCTAATCCGTAGACTTATCAGAGGTTGATCAACATCGGAAAGATAGTGATGTTAATGAAAAAGGAGTTTTAGTAACCATTCCTGACACATTGGCAAGAAATGCAGAAGGTTACTTCCTTGCTATGCTTCACCGTATGCCCATGGATTAAAGCACAGACTTGGAGAAAAATTCTCCCTGTCTGTGATTAAAGCTATGCAGGGGATGTGAACTTTGGGTGTGAGAGACGTCGCAGTGTATTCATCGTTACGTGAACCGGAGTACATTGTACCCATGGACACCGTTCCATTCATGTATGATTAGTTGGAGCTTTACGTAAAATGTATAATGGGGATCGATTACTGTAGTATACCCTTTTGTTCACACTTGAGTAACACAAATAATAAAAGAGGATTTCTTAAAGGCGCCCTTCTCAATCCCTGGTTCTCGCATTAGCAAATGTGTCAACAGCCCATTAACAGTTTGTCATTCTTTTGTTTCCATTGAATATTTTATCAAGAAAATAATATTTATATTAGATAAATCTGATAATGAGTGGGGGTTTAAGTCATCCATTGTAGTTGCTTTCAACATTTACCGCATATAATTTTTGTTGGAATGTCGATTGACGCGATGCCTGCCTATAGACAGAATCCGGCTATATACAGGCGCCTGTCAATAGACAAAAATTGGCTACTCAGTTGATTCCCGGGACGTTTTTCGCCAAGATTCACCACATTTTAGCGAAACAAACTGCTTCTCGTCCGCCTGAATAAGAAACACATTTTTTGTCTGCTGAGTGAGACTGCAGAGGAACTTCTGAGACCGCACATCAAGTTACTGTGCAATGCGGCAGCTGTATTGACCGTACATTTCTGAAAGTCTATTTTACAAGAGTTTTCTTGATATTGTCAATGTCCTCGGAAATCACAATTTTCCTGTCTTTTCTGAAACAAAATTTTAAATATTGCTGCTTTAACATTTACTTGGACATGTAGAAGACCTTAAACCTATTCTACTTCAGAATCTTCTGGTTGTCTGTTTTCTGGATACTATCCCCATTGCCAATGGTACAGCAATAACAAAATAGCGGAAGTTGATGGCTGTACTTTCACTCAGAACTCACTTTTGCCAAGAAATAACCAATAAACTCACCTTGAAAATGACGACCATCACCATTTTGTCTCGCTTTCCAGACCTTGTTCGCTTCCGCTGCTGACGCATTGAAACATCAAAGTAAAGTGCGCCGCTGGCGGTAGGGACAGAAATGTTGTGGAGCGAAGCAACATTATTCACTGTCGACGCGTATTTCTGCGTTTATCTTTTTTTTTCGTTTTATTTCCTCATGAGCAGAAAAAAAGTTGACGCTGCGTGTCTGAATTGACGCGCGTGAGGATGACAAACAAACTATTTTATTTTTCTTGGCCTAATCACCATTTTGCCTGTCATTTTAACAACCACGTGCGGTCAAAGGTCATTTCGTTGTAACGAACCGTTATAGTCAGGAAGCCCCAGTCTGTATTCAGTAACTTGAAGGATGTCAGGGTAGAAACTTTCCAACAAGTGACTGAACTGACACTCTGTAATGTCTTTCCACAACGTGGCTCGCAACTTTTACTGAAACGAAATAAACGTAGCGATAACAATGTGTCGCCGGCGGTGTTCGCCGTTCAATATGTACAACTCTTGAAGAGTTTGGGCTCTAAGGGAGCCGTCATTATTTACGGCCGAGGGGTTGAGGAATTTCATCGGAAACTCCGAAATTTCGATTAACTCCCCCCCCCCTAGCTGCCAACCATGATGAATTTGAGTAACCCCCCTCTCTAACTCTGAAATTTTGACTGACCCCCAACTTAGCCTAAATACCAATGCATGTAATTGTAATATTTACAAAAATACAGCAAGTGAATAGGAAAGACCTTTCAAATCCTGATGTACCCTGCTAGATAATCATCAGTTATCTAGTGTCAGATGAAAAAGGTGATTCCATCAAAATGAAATTCAAAGTCACAATAGTGTCGAGATATAAAACCTTACGCTATAACCAGTATCTAACCATATAGTATAATGTTTAATTTGGATGAGTATCATGACAAGGTTTTCACTAGTGAGTTGGCAGAATTCGAAAGTACAGGGGAAGAACATGCGAGAGGGATCTTCCCCTATATCTTGCATGGAAAATTTGAGATATTGATGTGTTCAATGGTACAGTTTGGGACAATCTGAGAAGAGTTTTTAATTTGTTTTTTACTAAGAACACCCCAGGGGAAAGCACGAGAGGGGTCCCCCTCTCGGTTGAACATTTTGAGAAAACGGGCTGTTGACAGGCGTTGACACCTTATAATGTAGAGTCTACGGCACCGTGTCCGTATTTTTGTGCACAAAAATGCTTTGTAAAACATTTTGACAACCATGGGGCAGTTCGTTTCGCAAAAATGAGGTGAATTTTGGCGAAAGACGTCCCGCGTGTCAAAAGCCAACTTTCACCTACTGCCTGACAGGCGCCTGTCAGTAGCCAAATCCTGGCTACTAGCAGGCGCAGGCGTTATTGCGACATCGTACCCGGGGAAGTCTACAATTCACGACATTGTGGCGACTTTGTTCATATTTTCGTGTAGAAAAGGGCTTTTTTAAAGCATTTTAACAAGCATGAGGCAGTTTATTTCGCTAATCTTTAAGGCTGCATTCACAAACACCTTTTGGGGGTGCAAATGCCCTCGTTCGGTGATTCGATTTCTGGTTTCCCGCATGCTGTCAAGAAACGCATATCTTGCCATCATTGCTAACGATGGTGATAAACTCTCTCCGACAGAGTAACCTTGGTCTGAGAGAGAGAGAGCTGGACTCTGAGGGCAGCATAACATCTAGTACTTATGACGGCGCTCTACGGTAGGATGGTATTTCCGACAGCACCCTGAATCTCTCGGATGACATGATGCTTTAGTGCATTTTACTATAATAAGTGTCATGCCTTGATACGACGTCCTTTACATTGATTTTCGCCGACTTTGATTATTTCCAAAAGCAAATATTCGTTGAAAATATGACAATTACGGAACACAATGACGAATTCTTAAGCAGGGAAATTTACTGACATTTGAAAATAAAAATGGTAGCTTACTCCTGTTAATTGCGCAGAACAACTTTACTGACTTTCAAAATATAACAGACTGCAAAGGCATCATTTATTCTTTAACCTTCAAATGAGTCCCTACAGCTCGTGTAAAGAATTGTTAAAAGGGTCCGAATAACCCCTTGGGTGCCTACTGCCTTGAGGGTTGAAAACACAAGTATACCATAGTACGTGCAAAAGTCGAGTTCGCCTCGGTGCTCCATGCAACGGTAATTATATGGGGAACCCTTCGTCTCACCGAAAAAACATACTTGCGCAGTGTGTTTGGGGTGTTAAAAATGCAGAATTCTTTTTGTGTAACTAATGGAGCATTTTCGCCAATAGTCAACTGCCAGTGAATTTCAGCACCATCCCATGGAGATGGGAGTGACAACCACACGATGGCAAGAAATGCAGAAGGTCGCTTCCTTACTTCACTGTCTGCGATAAAAGCTAGTGTAGGGGTGTGAACTTTGACTGTGAAAGACATCGCAGTGTATCCATCGTTACGTGAACCGAAGTACATTGTATCCATGGACACCGTACCATTCATTTTAAATCGACAAAATATATGTATTAGTTGGCGCTGTAAGTAAAATGTACAACGGGGATCGATTAAAGTAGTATACCCTTTTGTTCACACTTGGGCAACACAAATAAAACCAGATATGAACTGAAAATGCTCACGTGTTCCATTATATATTGAAGTTATGTGTAAATTTGAACCTTTGCCACATGTTTGCAGCTTCATTGAAATATTATGATCAACATAATGAACAATAACCACCACCGATTAATTCTAAAAGGTCATGAAGTATACAAATAGTAATTAGCTGAAATAAAAATATTAAAGTTATTTGACTGCTCTTATTGTATCACCACTTTATATAGCAAGTGTAATTACCGTTGGCCAAGTCCTTCAAGCCATATATGCCGCGCTGTGAAAGCTCATTAGATATGCAAATTATAAATTAGCTGACATGAAAATGTGAAATGACTTTCAATATTGTTTTAACCTGGTATAATCATCAATGTACACAGCATGTTTTGCCAACATTGATCAAGTAAATCCCAGTATATATCCCTAATTAGAAAAGATCATTGAAAATGCAAATTAGGAATTGGCTGAAGGAAAAATGCTTAATGACTTTCAATAATGTTGTATCATAGTATCTTTAATGTATATAGCAAGTTTCATCAACTTTGGTCCAGTCAATTCAGATATATATCCCTAATTAGCAAAGTTCATTAAATATGTAAATTAGGAATTGGCTGAAGGAAAAATGCTTAATGATTTTCAATAATGTTGTATCATAGTATCTCCAATATATGTAGCAAGTTTTGTCAACTTTGGTCAAGTCAATTCAGATATGTATCCCTAATTAGGAAAGTTCATTAAATATGCAAATTAGGAATTGGCTGAAGAGAAAATGCTTAATGACTTTCAATAATATTGTATTATAGTGTCTTTAATGTACATAGCAAGTTTTATCAATTTTGATCAAGTCAATTCAGATATATATCCCTAATTATGAAAATTCATTTAATATGCAAATTAGGAATTGGCTGAAGTAAAATTGTCTTTTGACTTTCAATAATGTTATATCACAGTATCTTTGATGTATATAGCAAGTTTCAACAACTACAATCAAGTTAATTCAGATATATATCCCTAATTAGGAAAGTTCATTAAATATGCAAATTCTGAATTGGCTGAAGTAAAACTGTTAAATGACTTTCAATAATGTTGTATCATAGTGTCTTTAATGTATATAGCAAGTTTCATAAATTTTGGTCCAGTCACTTCAGATATATATCCCTAATTAGCAAAGTTCATCAAATATGTAAATTAGGAATTGGCTGAAGTAAAAATGCTTAATGATTTTCAATAATGTTGTATCATAATATCTCCAATACATGTAGCAAGTTTTGTCAACTTTGGTCAAGTCAATTCAGATATATATCCCTAATTAGGAAAGTTCATTAAATATGCAAATTAGGAATTGGCTGAAGAGAAAATGCTAAATGACTTTCAATAATATTGTATCATAGTATCTTCAATACATGTAGCAAGTTTGGTCAATTTTGATTGTGTCAAATCAGATATATATCCCTAATTAGGAAAGTTCATTAAATATGCAAATTAGCAACTATCTTTCATGTCACCCCTTAATGGTTCCCACTGCTGATATATCTTGGTGTGATCAACATTTGTAGCAAATCTCATCAAATTGTGTGCAGTTGTTTTTAATGTATATCCGTTTTTTCTAAAATCATTAATTATGCAAATGAGCAAAAAGTATGCAAGCCACACCCACCAAAAACTAATCAGTTCTTGCCATTTGCTAACTAAATCTATGTACCAGATTTGATTCTGATCTGATCAGCCGTTTTTGAGATATCGGACCAACAGACAGACAGACAGACAGACAGACAGACACACAGACAGACAGACAGACAGACATCGTTGCGACATATGCTCACGTGAGCAAAAAAAGGATTTCTTCAGTCATCCATTGTGGTTGCTTTTGCAATTTTCCGCATATAATTTTTATGGGAATGTCGATTGACAGATGCCTGTACATAGACGACAGAATCCGGCTATTGATAGGCGCCTGTCAATAGACAAAAATTGACTATTAACGTTTTCCGCCAAACTTCACCACATTTTAACGAAACGATACTATTCGGCGCCCACCTAAGTAAGAAACATATTGGTCTGTTCAGAGAGAGACCGCCGAGGAAGTTCTGAGGCCGCGATTTAAGTTACTGTGTAAATGCTACAGCTGTAACTATATTGGTTATATTTCTTAGAGTTTGTAGTACCATAGACAGTAGAGTAGGGAAAACCCTCTACTGTCTATGATACTACAATGCGTGAATTTGGCATAATACTTATCATCATTCAGTATTCCCAGGTGTAGTAGGGAACTTTTGTAAGTATACAACAATGATAGAAATATTATGTTTTCATCAACACAATTCACACTCTTGCCGTAACGCCGTAAGGCCCTTTGAAGACATTTCAAGAACAATTGCAGCATGTGGATAATCTTGTTGTAATTTCAGAAGTCTATCGGTCAACGACCTCTTGTCCCTCGGCCCTAGGGTTCAGATTTTGTCATCAAAGATTATTCTTGGTATTGTGAATGTCCTTGGAAGTCACAGTTTTTCCTGTCTTTCTGAACAATTTTTCAATATTTCTGATATCAACCTTTAGTTGTAGATCTTCACCTTCAGAATCTTCCAGTCATATGTTTTTCTGGATACCATATCCCCGGCCCCGCAATAATAGTACAGCAATGGCAAAATAGCGAAAGTTGATGGCTGTACCTACACTTAGAATTTACTATTACTAAAAATAACTCACTTGATAAACTCACAACGTCACCATTTGCCTGTCTTCACCTTTGTAACAACCACGTGCGTTCAAAGGTTATTCGCGGTCGTAACGAGACCGTTATAGTCAGGAAGCCCTAGTTCTAGAGTCTGTATTCATTATATCGGGGCAGAAAGTTTCGAACACGTGACTAGGCTAATATCAGTTTATGTGTCCTTTCCAAAATGTGCCTTCAAGTTGCAAGCTTTACAGAAACGAAATAAACAGAGAAGTGTGCCGGCGGCGGCGGCGTTCGCCGTTCACGTACTTTATCTACTCGTCATCAGTCCTGTACTTTAATGTTGTGAACAGCATAAACCCTCACCTGGCAATTTTGCATATTTCGAGTGATAGTATTATACGTTTCTATCGCTAACGGTTTTGTGATTGTCGTTTAAAGAGAAATAGTTACGATAAATTAAGGCGAACGTCCTTGCGATTTTGACAGCACATAGCGATGTATGCGTGCTACAACTTGAAGACGTCTGCATCTAATAAATAGTTGATGCCACAGTCAAATCCGTACACGGTAAAGTCTACGGCGACTTTGTCCATTTTTTTCGTGCTGATTGAATATTCTGAGTTTGAGCAGGAGGAAGTTTATTTCGCTAAAATCGCCTAAAGTTTAGCGAAGAAACGCCCAGCGTATCAATAGTGTTACGTGACAGAAAACGAACAAAAGGTGAACTCAGCAGTTTACGTATAAAACAAAATTTATTACGAAAATAAAACTAATTGCTAAGTCAGGGATAGAGTACAAGCTTTAAAAGTGTACACACTACTTATCTCAGCTGGGACGGCAAAGCTCCAGTCTCAGAGTTGTAATAGTTAGTCTGATGAATGAACAGTCCTTTGGCTTGCAGGTTTGAAGTTGCACAAAGTCCACAGTATAAGGGAGCCTTCAGTAATTACAGGGGGTGGGCCGGGGGAATTGGGGGGCGGGTCACTTTTTAGAAAACAGTTCAAGGGGGAGGGTCACTTTTTATAAACCTATCTTGGGGGGAGGGTCACTTTTGACAGAAGCTGATTTTATGGCCAAAACTTTGATTGTCCGTGTGATATTTCCTGAATAGGAAATCAGCAACAAAATACGCACACACTTATAGACCGCCATGCATAGTGAATTGACATTTGGTGAGATTCCAAATCAAATTTCTCACACAACCATAGACTTGTAACTACTCTAGTCTAATCAAGAACAATAATCTAAATAATCAAGCATACATAAATGCACAGATTTATCTAATTTTGTACTGAAAAAAAATTATTCATAGTTTCATCATAGACCCCTATGCATAGTGAATCGACATTTCGGTGAAATTCCAAAATCAAATTTCTTACACAACCATAGACTTGTAACCACTCTAGTCTAATCAAGAACATTAATATCAATAATCAAGAGTACACAAATGCAAAGATTTACCTATTTTTGCATCGGAAAAAAAAATTTCATAATTTCATCATAAACACCATGGATAGTGAACCAACTTTTTAGATGAAAATACGGCTAGTTTTCAATCGGATTCGAACCCACAACATACGGCATCAGTCGCCTCGGAAATCAATTTCTTGTACACAAATGTTCATTTTACTTCCCTATTCAAGCAAAGTACATTTAACTACATTATCAAACATATATAAAATACAGATATAGCATGTTTTGTGGGGGTAAATTGTCAATAATTTGCCTGATAGACTCCATGTATGATTTGATATTTTGTGGATATGAAGGACTAAATCAGCTACATCTTGCCTTCTTATAGTTTGCACAAAATATGGTGACCCTCCCTAAAATGTATGAAATACCATATCTCTTCAAAAATTCTTGCGTGATAAATTGCGACTGTCCCTCCAAAAACACCAGCCCTCCCCTCTGTAATTTGTCTAACATAACAATTGAACCAATTGTTATGTAAATTAGCTGATACTGTTTTAGTTATTCCCGGGGAGAATACCGCAGTGGTTGGGGGGGGGGGAGGGTCAAGATTTAGAATGTCGGACAAGGGGGAGGTCACATTTTAGACAGGAGGATTGGGGGGAGGGTCACATTTTACGGTACAGGTGTTCGCGAAATTCCCCGGCCCACCCCCCCTGTAATTACTGAAGGCTCCCTAAATCCAGCGTGGCAGTGAAGGTCTTGAAAAGTCTTGAAATTAATACTTGAAGTAACACGCAAGAGACACGATCCCAAAATGTCTGACTGCAAGCCTGCTGTCCCAGTATTTATACTCATGTGGTTATATAGAGCATATAAGAACAATCTAGAACTGTTATTGACATGTGCTAATTACTGTTCTAAAATTATCTCTCTTGCACAACTGATTAAATTTCCAGAACATTCATCATGATTGTGAGGTCTTTAAGGGCAGTGACCTGAGAATGGTCTGGACTAATTAAACTCAGGTCATGATGAGTGTGGGGGAAATGACCTACATAAAAATAGCCAAATGTAAATAGCCGGATTCTGTCGGTAGAGTTGACTTTTCAGATCCTCAGATTCAGATCCTCAGATCTTCAGATACCTTCAGATTCTCAGATTCAGATCTCAGATCCTATAACTTCAGAGGCAGAATCGGAATTCAAATTTCACAACTTTCAAAGTATGATGTAATATACTGATAAATAAAAATATAATTTAGATTTTAAAATTCTTTAGACATTATTTTATTTCTATCTTGAATCTTGAACTTAAAAACTTCAATCTCAGAAACAGAACGTCATCAGTCGAAGACAGGGTGCGCAATGATTCCACTTGTGTGATCACGTGTGTAGGCAATCATGGCAGAAGGAACGTATGTACGGCACCTATCTGGCAAAACGTTCTTATCTGACAAAACTCTTTTTACTACGATTTGTCAGATAAGGGCAGATCGTCTATGTAGCCTACACGAACACGAACTGTCTGATACCGGATAGCAAGATCCAGGCTATGCAATGTAGGCATTGCCATACGGGCGTTGATACAAAATTCTTACTCGGTGAAGCACAATACACCGGCGACTTTGTCCAAATTTTCGTGCACAAGCCTAACGAATATTGGGTTGATTATTTTGCTTAAACGTGGGGAATTTTGACAAAAATCGTCCCGCATGTCAATTTTTTCTAGTGACAGTCTCCTGTGTCATTACATGCCGGCGGATTCCGTCCGCGGTCCGCCCACTGGCACGGCACTGTCCCTTTGTGGACCCTGGAGCACAGTCATGTGTAATCTATTCCGCTCTCGGACTATGCGCCCATCGGACGTGTGTACATATGCCTGTTTTCTCAGGCATATGTACACACGTTTATGGGTGCATGGTCCGAGAGCGGAATATATAACAAGTGACTGTCCCTGGAAGACCGTATTCTGGCTTTTCGGACACGTGTTAACAGCCAAGACTATTTTTTCCAGTTGATTTTACAATGGAATCACAATAGCAGCTCATGCATGGTATATCGATTCCTGATCAGTCGAGTGACCTCGGGAGGGGAAGCTTAAAGCCCCAACTCCCGTATAAAAGCGCGAGAACCTACGAGAGTGGTCATAATGGTGGGATATTCAAACGTACTCGGTACGCTCTGGACGTCGTCGATAAAAACCGTTAATTTAGAAATCTACCGATTAATTTTTTTCTTGGAAATTGAGGGATATGTGTATAAGTATTGGAGCACAATACACTTGGTTTCTGACGAAGTTAAATTTGAAATGACGTCTGGAACCCGATAAAAGGATAAAAATTTGCCGGTATTATGAGCTATGTAAGCGGTCTGAAATCACCAAAGTGCGCCTGCAAACTGCGCCGGCGCATTTCAAACTGCGCCCCCATTTTGCGCCGGTATATTGCGCCGCCCAAACTGCGCCCTTACTCTGCGCCATTGCGAAGTTTAAATGTCAAGCACGGTATTAATAGTCTATTTTGGTTTAGTCAGGCGATTTCAAAGAAATATTCATGTTTTTCGTGGGAAATATGGTGAAATGTGTCACTAAAATGCGGAGGATGGGAGTAATTTTTTCCGACACGTATGTGAAGTATGTAATAACATCACCCGAGAGGGAAGGTAACTCCGAGCCAGTCGAGTGTCATTTGCATCGTAAATCGACCTTTGAATCTGTTTGTAGTTTCTACCCGAACCTTGTCGGTAAATACTTTCAAAGTTAAAAAAGACGCTAAATTTTACTCTCAAACTATTTCGATGGCCAAATATCTCTGCCATTATAAGTTTCGTAGGGTTACTCTATACTCAGTATATGGCGAGAGTGTCCTAGCTGTCTCAGTGTCCCATACTCATTCCCTTGTTTGATCGGAACCTCGTGGACCGTAATTCTTGCTCTAATTCTGCGACCTTTGAATCGTCCAATAATTGCTACTTCCAATTCATGACGACCCCAAATGATAAGGAATGCGACTGATTCTGAGACTCTCAGTTCATAGAAGAGTCAAAGTGCGATCACGTTTGCGACTGAACTTGAGACTCCCATTTCGCTTTGTGATGTACATTTGCGAGTGAATTTGAGACCGGGTCTGAGACTCTCATTTAACGTGCAAACAGCAAATGCGACCGTCCTTACGACTGACTTCCTGACGTAAGGTATAAAGGGTACCGGAAATCGACAAGTGCGAGGCTAAAGTTACGAGAGCGAATGGGCTTGAAGTGTACGTGCTCACTTTGAAAGTGCGAGCGATAGTGAGAATGTGAAGTGAACTCGGTCTGTACATAGTTAGTGTTTGTCAGCATTTATTTCATCACTTTGGTCGAATGAAAACTTACGATCAAAGTCATTGCTGAAACAGCGATACGATCTCCATGGAAGTACAGTGCTGTGTATCATGAGCGAACAGCTGAGTGAATTCTTCATTTGGAGTCCCCGATGGAAAGTATTGCAACACTCTTATTTCCAAACACCAAGAAGTTGATATATTCGTCTAAATAAAAATATGAATGAGACATTCATCTTTACATAATGGAGAATAGAATATTATATCTGACTACGAAGAACTTTATTTACCAGGTTTTTAAAAATCAGCGAGAGACTGATCGGGCTGGGACGTACGATTCACAGACTGATTCAAAGTGCTGGTCAAAGTGAAAGGGGACGCCATGAACACTCAATCCCGATGGGTATTTATATAGTTATGTCAAAAACGGGAGTCACGACCGTGATTAGGTTATTCAGAGTCAATTAACCTTGAAACGGACCAAACGATAGCACACAATTACATACAATCTAGGTCTAGCGTCCTGTGACACTATGGCGGGTTTCCGAGTCCCTGTCGCGGTTTGGAAAACGACCTGCTGACAGCTGATGACAAAACGCGCTCATACTTTTGATCATAGACCCTGGAGCGATGTTTTGATGGATTTCTAGCTTCCTTACCCTATAAACAACTTGAAACTAAAATGAAAGACGAAAAAAGATCCGTGAACGGACGAGAGATTTCCTGTAGAAACTTCAGATATTTACTGAGGCAGATCATCTATTTTTTACATCCATGGGCGGATCATGGCAGTGAAATTTACCTCAATCTATGGATCAATCGGAACACCGAGAATATGGCATTTCCCGTTTGATTTCCAAAACATTATCGTGGAGTTTCTAACAGAAAGGAAAAAAATGAAACGACAACTGATATCGTGTCATTTAAATACGGGCTTTTAATCGTTCACTCATTTTAGTTACTATCATCGTGCCGTTTTAGAAGATTTTTGAGGACCTAAACGACATCATGTGTTGGTCCATTGCCATGGAATCCTATGCCAACGAAAGGTGGTGACTTTTTCAAAGTTGAATAAAATTTCCTTTTTGGCTGTGTTAGTCAATTAATCGAAATATTTTTGTTCCCAATTGATCATAAACCCTCGATTCTCCCGTCTATGATTCGATATTCACTGACTCATTCTTTCTCTTCTTTGTCGATCGATGAAAGTAATTTAATCTTCAATACTCTTTGACAGATGTAACATCTTCACCTATATATTGTCATTAGTTTCTAACCAACGTACAAAAAAAATGGCCCGTTTGCCAAAGCACATGGGTCTATGATTGCGTGAACGGCCGTACTCTATGCATTGGGAAGATATTCATGTTGCAGTCTGCCCGAAAACAGAACCCGAGGATGTTTAGGCGATAACAAAGGCGATGACTCAGTTGCATAAAACAAAACTAAACTTTTCGGACATCATATTTTTATCTTGGCGTCGATTCGATGTGCGACCATACGCTGATCGCCCATATCTCCATAAACAGATAAAGCTAGTCATAACAATTCTGCGACAAATCAGTGGTGTTTCTCCCCGTGAACGTCCTTGAATCCGTAGCCGCGACCATTGTTTTTTGATGTGTTCCGTGCTTGATGATCGGTAGAATTAATGTATCAAAATTTGAAGACACATGTGACTAAATCCTGTGATTGCTAGACAATTGACGGTGTATAGGGGCGAGACGGAAAGCAACAATCCAAGGACCAAGCTAGGGAGCATCATGCATTGCATGCTTTCTAACAAAGAGCTGCGTGTTTCCATATCTATATACCATACAAAATCCGGCTTTGTTCCTGTCCTGTTTCGGAGGATAACTTTCGAGCTGCGTAACCGATGTTGAGGTTCAGATATCCGAATATCTTTCGTGTTCGAAAGGCTTATCGATTTACAGTGAATACAACTTTTGTATAATTAGTTTACGTGTACATAACCCAGCACACGGGGCAAAGCCAAATACTTACCAATACCAGGTTGGAAAATTTCAGCGAGTCGCTCTCATCAGAGGTCGAGGAAAATAAATATGTCGGTATCGTTGCTCCGCCATGTTTATTGTTGTTGTGCGACTAGTTTGAAAGGCATAGACTTTCTATACGTGAAATTCATATTGCCATTCAATATTTTAGACACGAAGTCACCTGTCACCTCCATTCGGAAGCAAAAACGTTTACACAGAATGTTTTTATAGTGAAAACTAGCTCCAGGCCGTGACATGTCTCTAGTCACGAAGAAACTTCGTAAATCAAATCGACATCAACATTGAGCGGTGATCGTGAACCGTTAAATAAATGTCGGCAAATAAAACATCAAATGGCTAAACTTTTGGGGGGAGAGAGAGAGAGAGAGAGAGAGGGGGGGGTTCTGCGAACTGATCATGGTCTTTAGGATGGATAATGCAGGGTCGGTTTACACATTTGCGCTGCACAGATATCGAAAATGTACAGATACTTTCCCGAAATTTGACTTATTTTATAACATGAGTAGAACAAAACCAAAAATATTGACGTTACTCTTCGGATGTTTGACTTGCAAGTTTGCTAAAGTTAGATTACATGTATACTTACAGAAAATGGACGCCGTAGTCTTCTGTTCAAAAAATATATGTTCTTCAACACCACGTTTCTTATGATCGGTGATGTCACATTTTATTATTTTTATAAATATAAATTAATGCACGGATTTCAAACCGTAATTATTTTTTCTTGTCGAATTGAGAGAGTTTTAAGTAGTTCTGTAGACAAAATGATCGGAAACAGCAGAGTATCTTGGCAATGCCACTACATCTACGCTATCGTTTAGCTGCAATAATTGTACAGTTGCAGCCAGAGCCCCGGGTAAGCCGAATTCGGAACGTAATAACGCCAGTTGCAGCGGCGTCGTGGATTGACTGTACCTTTGTCATTTCTGTTGAAGTACACCTATTATTGCTACAAGAATTGTGGGCTTCATGAAACGTTGTTTCTCTGTACATGTAAGGCCTACTGGTCTTGCCGTTATATTCGGTGTCGTATAATCTGTTGTTTGCATGTCAACACATTGGCCTGTGTACAACCTCCTCTGCACACTAATCGTGACCGTAATGTACACAGACATAAACATTCGATCCCGTCCGTGGATGTCAAAGGTGAACGGGATTAACTTGATCCCGGGTATCAAGTCCCTGGCCTTTATGGAGATGCAAAATTCACAAATTTTGACTGCTGCTGAGGCCAAGCCACGATACCGCCATGGCCAAGTGAGTGTAATCCGTCCCATACAAACATAACATGGTCTCGTACCTCCGAGACTCCGTGAAAACATGTCATATCATTTTTCGAGCTGCATTTTTAGGGCACGGATATTAATATCTACAGTCTGCACTGCTAAAGCGTCCTGCTACGCAAGTGCGACTACTCGATGTTGTGACACTCGGAAGTGTTTTGGCGCAGAGTAGGCCTAAGGGCGCAGTTTGGGCGGCGCAATATACCGGCGCAAAATGGGGGCGCAGTTTGAAATGCGCCGACGCAGATTGCCGGCGCACTTTGGTGATTTCAGACCGCTTTATACCTGTATTATCGCCGGTATAACGTTCGATGTTCAGTTTGAATCTGCGTGATTGACATGATATGCAAATTGCAAATGAGTCATTAGCGATACGTTGTTTACTTTTTACGTACGTAGCGTTGATGTTCAACGCGGAAAAAACACACCAAATACTCGGAGCGTACCGAAAGATACAAACGCACACACACTGTGTATAATAAATACATGCAAACACATTTGATTCGGTAGTTCTCTTTTTGGAAAATTTGTTGGTCCTGAAAAGGACCGTTTTCATTTATGTTGGCCTACCTGAGCCGTACATTTTATAGACAGGAAGGCCTATACTGTCATTTATGCCCGACATAAAGTACGTCTGGTATGTTCGGGTAGAGACCACGGACAAGTACCAGCACAAATTCTGGCATGATCTCTCACTTTGTCTACACTGTCTGTATATCTTCTGTCTTCTTTTCAAATTTCAAGTTTTACCCTCTAGTCAACGTACTGTTGAAAGCGCAATGCGTAACTATCGCTTAGCTGTTTCCAAAAGTGATATACATTTTCTTTCCCGACCTATTAGCCGTGCATGCCTATGTAACACAAAGCGAACAAAGTCAAAATTCAAAAAAACAAGTAGCCTCCAGAATCCAATGTGCTGACAAAACCTGGATTTTTTTGACGCCTGCTATCGCCTTCGGCATGTTCGGTCGTCACTGCTGGGTCACTTGAGGCTGATCCGACGTCGAGTTGACAAACGTCGCCGGCGGCAGCTGAGGTCACCATACTAAACAATTCCAGAAGTTGCACTCAAATGTCCGCGCTCGATCCCCATCACATGTACAGCTAGCTCCAATTCATTCCTGGCAAAGAAATTCCCGAGGCTACCTCCTGCTCATCAGTGACCGCTATCTTCATAAAGCCAGCTGACATACTGTCAGGGCTCGAAATTAGCGGTGGTCTTGCGTCAAATGACCACCATTTATCCACGCTTGACCTCCAAATTCTGTAACTGGTGGTCATTTTGACCACCATGAAAAGAATGTAGTATTTCAGCGGTTGCCGGTTTGTCTGATGGCTCGCCTATTACTCGCGCAAACCAAATTCCGCGAGAGCGATAAGCCGTTCGCGCCACGGCTGGGACCCATGTTTTTGAGACCAAAGGCACACGTCACGTTGTATTACGGTGGCCCAAAACTACCTGTTCTCCGCATTCAAAGTCTGCGTCGCATTCAATTGTTTTTCTCTCACATATGTCTCCGCATTCAAAGTCTGCGTCGCATTCAATTGTTTTTCTCTCCGCATATGTGAGAGAAAAACAATTGAATGCGACGCAGACTTTGAATGCGGAGAACAGGTAGTTTTGGGCCACCGTATTGTATCCAAAAATGCAAAATGTAACATACTCTAATCTCCTCCGATCGACGCCCGAGGCACAGTGTAGCGAATAAAATTATGCTTTCAATATTCAGTTCATTTAACATGAATTACGTTCTCGGCAAGCAATGGAATGGATTGATTTAGGTGCAACAATGTGATACAGTATTACAATAGCACTGTACTTGTCTAGCGATAGCGTATCGGCATCGGGCCTGTACACTTCAATAGCACCACTACGGTTCGGAATTTACACATATACAAACAAATGTACAAAGTACAGCCCTTCATTCTTACAAATGCAAACCAACTCCGTTTTCTTGGCTGCTATATTCTTTCTTAGTGTTCAAAACATAAATGGTTATCCTGCCGCAGCAAGATTTCATAGGAAAAATATTACGCTATCGAGATTGAACGTGGAGAAAATGTGTATGACATGATGAATGGCATAACACGTCGCAACTCGCGGAAACAAACGCGTAATCTCTGATTAAACAGTTTAGCCTGAGCGACTGCTAGGTCTCTTGGTCCTTTGAAAGCTTAAAATAATTAAATTGACTCTGAAAAGTTGGACAGATACCCGATAATTCTGAAAAAAAGATCGCGAAACGATCATGAGTTCATTCTACCGTAAAACTTTGAAAGACGTAAATTTTTGCGACATTTTGGCGCACAGCGCATAGGAGTTCTGTGTGACTGTCGTAAAATGGTACCTATTTAAACAATTGGCAGCCCTCGGCCCTCTTCGCCTTCGAGTGTACACACCGCGGATCGTGTACCTCGACGTGCCTATTATGATAAATTCGTCTTGCTTTGTGGAATGTAAACTTGTGATCACTTCGATATATCGCGGTAACAATCGGCCAAGTTAACTTTGGTTGAAGACCAACGTCGAGCATGCAGGATGTTTCAGCGGGCCGCAAACGTAAACAAATGAAATATAACTTGACTGTGGACTGCTGGTAGCACGATTCAGTGTAAAATCTAGTTCTGTACGCGTACTCGGCGTAGTTCAAACTATGGAGGTAAAAAAATACCTCCATGTTCAAAACCAAACATGTTTAATGACAGCACTGTTGTCTTGGTAGGTTTTTGTCTTAATGCCAATATATCTAATGTGCATACCATAAGTCTTATAGTATTTTTAAAAGGCTTGTAAGCTTATGAAAAAAATCATGAAAAAATTACATGTCCTTTTAAAAAGTAGAACTTTGTCTATTTGTCCGTGAATGCAACAGAGGCCACATTTCTGCATATTTATTGTTCGAAAAATGTTCAAAGTTAGCCAATATGCTATGAACATTTGGGTGGGAGAACACTGCTTATCCTGTTTGATAGGTATTATTTTTTATCCACTGTACAGACATGTACATTTTGGGTACAGCTATGTTCAAAGACTCCCACCATAACATTGACGTCTCTTTTCATGAATACAAAAAGCCTGATAATATGATTCAGTTAAAAAAAAATATTGACTACCAGATGCCTTAAAATGATCACCAAATTTAAAATGTGGTGGTCAAAATGACTACCAGGATAAAATGTTAATTTCGAGCCCTGGTATACGTTAAGTCACCGTGCAGTCATTGTTTACATTATGTGGCGTGCACGTTCTATTTTTGGAGGTGTTCAACCAGCTGTTTTAATTTGCTACTTTTTGTTCACAAAGAAACCATATTAGTTATGTTTTGCTCCGCCCATTTTTATCGATTTTTCTCGGTAGGGCCCTACCGAGAGTTACCCGTTTAAAGGGATATAGTCGTCAGAACTGCGCTCAAAGGTCATATGGGACCCATACGACCCATGGCAACAATGTATCCAAGGCACAATGGTGATTGATGAAAGTCAAAACATGTCTGTCATAATCTATCATCGTATAATTTAAATGTTGCAGCTATGATGATGAGGTGCATCTTGATATCGTGCACGAAATACATTGTTTGTAAACAAGAAACTCGCACAGGCGCAGTTCCGACGACTATATCCCTTTAAGGGAGCGTTCCATTACGGCCGGCAAAATCCGGGGGGGTTCACCTTAAATTTGGAAACTTAGTGGGGGGGGTCATGTATTTTTTAAACAGCTTAGAGGGTGGTCACTTAATTTTCATAAGTATCCGTCCAGTCCAAAAGCAGTTTTCAGTGTTCAGAAATATTCTGAGAGATAAAATTGATTGACTGCATGATTTCATTCTCTGAAGTCATTTAACTGTAAACCTGAACAAAAATATAATTATCTGTTGCATGAACATCTTGCCTTAGCAACTCTGAGGCCTAATTAATATAATTAAATAGTCTAATTAAGTATATTAATATTAATAATTTAGAGTACATAAATACACTTTGCATTGGAAAAAAATTATTATTTATAGTTTTCTCATAGACTCCTATGTACACTGAATCTACATTCCGTTAAATTCCAAAATCAACCACCCTAGTCTAATCAAGTACATTAATATTGATAAACAAGAGTACATAAATACACAGATTTGCCATTTTTGTATTGGAAAAAATTATTCATTTTTTCCTCATAGACTCCCATGTATAGTGCATGATGGACATTTTCAGTGAAATTCGAAAATCAGATTTCTTGTACATATATATGCACCTTTAACCATCATATGTCTAATCAAGTACAATTTATGTTAATTACTGAACGTCTGTATATGCACAAGTTAGTACAGCAAGTTTTTCATTGGAAAAAAAAATTATTCACAATTTTATCATAGACTCCCATGTGTAGTAGATGAACATTTTTCGTGAAATTCTAGAGTCAATTTTTTTTTGTCCACATACCAGCTGTAACAACCTATTCCAATTATCAATCATCAAACATCTATAAATGCATAGATATAGTTTTGTATTGAAAAAGTATTACATAGTTTTTCATAGACTACCATATAGGCTATAGTGAATCAATATTATCAACAGCAGAATATCAATTAAATCCAAATATCAAAATTGTGTACACACAAAAAAGTATTGCGATCCACCTGTAATTTCTGTCCAATCCCTTTGAGGGGTAATTTCAAAATTATAGCAAGTCAGAAGGGGAAATTTGAACATTAGGCTAAGACCTTGTGAGTTTGTAAGGGGTATTGGAAACAATCTGAGAATCTTTCTTTATTCTATACCCCCCCCCTCCAGAGGTGTTTGTGTGTACAGCTTTACTCAATATGTTGGGGGGGGGGGGGTGAAATTTTTGTCATCTTAAAAGGAGGGGTCATAATTTTTTGGTGTAATGGATACGGGGCTAACTAATTTTGACTGATGCACAGGAAGACTTTGCCGGCCAACCCTCTGACATAATAACTGAACGCTCCCTAATATCCATTGCCAGATACAAGGTTGCATGTATGATAGGCGGTAGAGGGAAAACCAAGTCCAATTCTATCCAAGTCTCGATGGAATTCAATTCTGAATTTTGAATTCAATTCAAAATTGAAAGGAATATGCCTATTTGGCGAGTTGTTCTCCATCACAAACATCACATAAAAGCGTTGAAGTGGAACACTTTACTCGAGAACGGAAACATGCCGCCACTCTCTGGACATGATTATGCCAGTCTAAACAAGATGCTTCGCAAAACCCTGCTGAATGAAATAGTCCCCGATTATGGTTTGTTTGAGCTTTGTGTGCTACCAAAATGATTGAGAAGTGGATATGTTAGCACACCCCACCCAAAGGCACTTCTAATATGTATTCACATCAGGTTCTGCAATTTTGATATATCATGACTTAAGAAAAATGTACGTTTACGTTTTCCCATTTTTGTCGGCTTGATCTTTGATCCACATTGACACATTGCAAGTGGTTGCCTCGCCTAAGACATACGGCAAGTGGACTAAAAAATTGCATATATTCCCCCCAAAATTACATAGGGTACAATGTTTTAAATAATTTGATTGGAGACAATGACATGATAAGCTCTTTTTTTACAGTTATTTTGTTTTTGATATACAGCAAGAGTTTGGGGATTTCAAAATGATCTCTCAATCCCTTCCATGGAGATCTTTAATTATTTAATTGTCCGAAAATATAAAACAGGGGAGGTAGGAAAAATGATCAAATAAATCAAATTCTTGTTCCCCGGCATATTGTGTCTAATGTGTCTCTGCCATTGGAGGGGCTCAGGTAACTCGTGACTAGAAGGTTAAGATTTAGATGGGCGAGAATCTTGAATCTCCAGGTAAATACGATGTTGTAGCTGAGGGACAACGTTTGAAATAGGGTCATTTATGGAGATCTTAGTCTTGCCGATTTTCAGCTGGGTTATCAATTTCAAACTGTGGCCCGAAACCGCAGCATGATATTTTACAGCTAAACTAAATCATACTAAAATGTCACCTTACTTCCATTCATTTATTCTGTATTGTGAAAAGCATACCAAGCAATAAATGATCGATGCTTATTCAATATTTATTTCTAGACATCCAGAGACCGGCGTTGGCGTTGATAGATCATACCATGAAAAGTTTTCTTAACTATCGGCATTACATTTTTGCGGATATTTTGTAAATCACACATTTCCAATCGTATAAATAATAAGCTTAGGCTCCAGGCACTGAGAATAAACCAAGGGACGGACTACGTCGCATCAGAACATTTTCACGTCCTTTCGTGTGATGATGACCTCCGCCACTCCATCCCGGTGCCGCGGTGTCAGCCACGGCCGGAATGAATGTGTTTAATCACGGCAATTTGACAGCAATACTTGAAAAGAAATACACTACATCCCTACTCATTGTAAAACTATATCTTTCTGACATTATTATCTAAACAGCATAGGCGTAGGAACCGGGGGGGCAGGGGGGCGGCCGCCCCCCCCCCAATGCTGAAGTTGGGGGGGGGGGGCAAAGGTATACTTTTGCCCCCCCAACTTTTACAAATACACATTGACTACGGCTAGCTGTCCCAACTATTGCTGAGTGCTATGTAGGGAGTTAAACAAACAACTGGAGTTAAGGCGCCGTAAAATAAATTCTTTGTTTGCCGTCCGCGTGCGGGTAGGTTTTTGGACGAAATCTGAAAAACAAACACAGATCGTATGATCGAAAATACGGCGGGATGTGCCCTTCCTTTGTTCGCGATGTCGCAGTAATTTACTTTTATGTCGCAAAAACGAAATGTCGTACGATCGTTTCCATACAAATCAGATTACCTATCTTAAAGGGGTACATCAACCGCTGTACGTAAAGTGTACATGTGTACCTCCTGTTGTAGCGGACTGCAGTGTACCGTAAGTGAAGATCAATCGACCGTTTCACAAGTTGATTTCTCCCTCAAAGTTTTCAAATCGGCGGAAGTGCGTAAAATCTTTTTGGTCTCCATACAAGACAGATCGAAAACAATTCTTGACTGGTTTAGCTTCAAATAAGGAACGGAACTGAATTTCCATCAGCTTTTCCACGATCCGCGATTGATCACGATGTTGGATCTGCACCGTGGCAAGCAGGTACCGCCGGTGAAATGTTCGTTGTTGAATGCTCCAAATAGTTCGTACGCGGTGGGAAGTTGCCCTTACTTTGAACATTTTTTTCTGCTAAAAACGATTTGGACATTTTATAAGTCCGGATTAGAATTCAGTTTTCAAAATAGCAATGGCCATTCGGTATTGCTGTCTTGGCAAGCAGAATATTAGCATTTAGTATGCAATAGCGTCAGTTTTCTGTCATTAATATGCAAAAATAACTATTAGTCCGCATTTTCGGCAAGAACGATGATATCAAAACCTGCTAGTGTTATAATGAATACAAAAACTCACACTAATTCCTATGAATTTATGGCTCAGACTACAACTGAGCTGCAACAACGACCGCGCATGAAAAAATTTGTCCGAATTTCAGGCAGCGGTGTCTGAAGTCGCGCGTGCAGCTATATTTAGTAACAAACCTGACATCGCGATCAGCGCTATTGGAATTCGGCTAAAAAAATAGTTGATACACAAAATTCAGAATAAATAGCCTTTAAAGTTACAGCTAATGGAGCATTTAACTCAACAGAAACAGTGATCAGGACTAGTATTTATTTGACACTTAAAAAGGAGGATTTGTACTCGAGGCTGTTATGATTTGTTCAGCTACCCACTCTTCTTACTGTAAAAATTGTAATTTTATGGAAGGGATAGTAGTTTCACCTTTTACCAAGATGTTTAGCATTTGTTTTCTGAGTGACAACTACATACTTTGTTATTCTCAGTAGCTTTTGCAGTTTTATATTTGGAATTTTCAGGTTTTGCAAGAACACCTTTTTGTTCTAAGCTTACCCCAACATGTTGAAATACATAGTGTACAGTTGTCAAAACAACTGTTACTACTCGTTTTTTCTCGTATTATCTCATTACCTCATCTTGGCCTGTTTTTACTCATGGACTCGTCTTAGCTCGCTGAGAGGTGCTGGTTATCTTCGATTGACTACACGAGATAGACATTATTTCTCGGTAGACAAGCTTGATAGCTGCCATCGCTCAAGATACGCTTCTCCAATTGTCTGTCATCCTGCCCTGTCTGTTGTATTTTTCTCTCTTGTCCTTTGTATTCCCTTTCCCGTATTATTTTAGAATGGGATTTTAAACGTTATGTTTAAGGCTTGGTTTGGATCATATGATAGATATGAATTAAAGATGGAAATATACGTCCAATCGTAAACATCAATACAGATCTCGATCTTAAATGTACATGTCATAATTAATATACAAATGTCACTTAGACACGTTGCAAAATTGAAGCCTTGGGTAAACGGTGAAGTTCTTATATTCCTTCATTAGGTGTTGATTCAAATATATTTTGTTTTCTTCAAAACTTCGTAAACATCGTCGTAATACGTAATTTGCATCTTTTACATTTGTCGCAAATATGCTTTTTATTCATAATTGAGATCTTGTTATTTTAATAGTTTTACTCTTGCCTATGACTACCTAGTGCATAAACCTCCGTCAGAGACAAACTATAGATCTGCGTAACACAACCAGTTGATTACTATCACACTGTACATGTGGTACACTAGGGCCTATGTACTGGTATAGTGTTTATTGCCATTGTTTATTATGGAATTTTTGTTCAGACTCACAGTCACCTAACTCTAAGTATGCTTGTTGTACTTATACAAATATAACCTTTGTTTCCAAGCATTGCTTTCAACGTGCTTAATGAAGAGCATAAGAAACACTGCATTGTAAATGTAACAGATGATTTTTCATACTTGTGACCCATAAACCGATGGGAAAGTTAAAGTTTATGCGATTGATCTATGTTGTGTGTTTGTTTGTTTTTTTGCTGGCTGGCTTGTAGGTTTTTCAAAAATCCAAGGACAGCAAACAAAGAATTTTCTTTACACGGCCTAATACATAAAAACACAAATATTGAGACATTGCCGTATGTGAAAGTAGTGGTGCTTTCATTACATTTTTTACTATTTAGATTGATTTTGGCCTGTTTTAATTATTTTAATTTATTCGTGTATGATTTAATATTTTAATTTATTCATATATGCAAATTTTAGATCGTAATTCATTCATCACCAGAATATAGGTTACCTTTGCCCCCCCCCCCCAACCGTGAAGTGCTTCCTACGCCCCTGAAACATCCTTTCACAAACTCCTCACTTTGCGCGACATGCGCATACGTTTTCCCAGGCCAGGAGATACGCGCGCCTTTCATCATCGGCTTGTAACATACATAGGAGTTCGTTGACCTCATTGTACGTCTGGGCGACCGCCGACTCTGCCGACTGGGCGACGCGCGCGAAATCGAAATATCGTTTAAAAATTGGAAGTTTTGAATAGTTCATGTTGTTTGAAGGTTATAATTTTTAAAAGCTCATGGCTCCTATCATATTCCTATCTATTGATCTAAATCTACGCCTCTTTTACGAGCGTATACCGTTTCGGTCACAGGTTCATGTTTGTCTGCACAGGCGAAACATGGTCGGGGGGTGCGACTCCGAGGCTTGTCCGGAGGTTCTTGTGATGTCGCTAATTCACATTAAATCACACCCATTCACAATTTTAAAGACGGGACGAGTAAACAAAGGTATGCCTGGAGTAAATTAACATGTTTCGGGACATTATACGCGTAAAGATACTTGAAATTAGCGGTTTTCGTTTGTGCTGAATTTGTTCCGTTAGAACATAGGGTAAGCGACGGGGTCACGTATGGCGGTCGGGCGCACTTACAAACAAAAAGTAATCGCGAGCCCCCCACGGAGACGGGATATTATAATTATTAATCGCAAACACGGAGATAATTTAAGCAAACAAATTAAACCAGGTGAATGTCAGAATAATCCGCAAGAAACTTATCAAAATGTACCTCATTAAATGCGATTGTGTTTGTTTATATTTGCCTTTATTATAATTTCTCGCGCGGGGGCACCGTCAATTGTTAGGGTAAGCGAGAGTACACGGGATTTTGCGAGAGATTTTGAAAAATCGCATTTTTTATCAAAATTATGAATTTTTATCAACATATTTCTGTACCACCGTGTTCCTGAATGAGAAGAGAACGTGTGGCCACAAAACAGGGTCTCTTTACGATCTGTGCTTGGAGAACGGGGTGAAAAATGATCGAGGAGTAAGTAGGTCAACCTGAAATAGTAGTAAATATGTAGGTGATTACCCAGACTGCCTTGAGGCGCTCTCTTCCGGCCTCCTTGGCATGTGATTTTGATTTGCGTGTCGTTCAATCCAAAATGTCCGACAAGCATAATTCCGTCCTTGGCCACCTGTATAACAGTATACGTGGTAAGTAGATCTATGATATATTAAAAGAGGGACGGTGGAGCCATCGATAGGTAGCAGGGGCAGGCAGAGAGTGACAAGCGGCTTCTCATCCCTCAGTGCTGCAGTGTGTGATGTATGTACATACAGTGGATAGAGGGACTGTGGTACATACAATATATTATACCGAATATACGTGACCTGACACATGTTATATGGATTGTAACTACAGGTGATACTTTTGGGGGTGTTAATAGGCCATGTGATCGTCATAAGATGACGATTCAACAAATTAATAGTTGTTTTCATGCGGGTACACTGTAACTTTACTGCAAGACACACCTACCGTGTCAGACCAGTTTCTCAGTGTCAGCGATGTGCGTGTGGTGTGGCGTAAAATGTACATGCTGCATGTTACGTTCAAGGCATACCCAAACCGAGAGGCAACACCCTTTGTGTTTTTTATTCACAAACATGCAAGGTTATTTTCGGCAATTCAGCCGTTTATGTTGGATTCAGATTTGAATGTTAACCTGAAACATGGAGCTATTAAGGATGCTGAAAGTACTCAACCGACATTACATTCATACAGGGTTTTACATGACGCGCATTTCTGCGTCCTTTACGCATAAAACCGGACCCAGGACCCCTCAAAAACTAAACTACGCGTCCCTTCGGACGCAGAAATATCTGTTGCTGGTGTATATCTCGCGAAGCCGCTGAACACGTAAAACACATCCCAGTAAACCTTACCGACCCCATACTTTAATAGAATGCTCCGTAGTGCATTGGCCTCCACTGTTTGATGACCAATGGTACCCGCGGAAACAAATTTTCAAAATGTAAACTGATTCTTAATTGGTCGATTTCTTGTTTGCGGCGATCAATACAGTTTATATGCATCATGGCGGGTCGTGTCAAATACCCAAAACAAGCCGATCTGCGAAAGTTTTTCGACAGCCGCAGCAACCAGCACGATGTAGGTTTGGTCGAGGCCGAAACAGCAGCTACGCCATGCGATACTGATACATCAGATCCCCGGCCAAGTCAGCAAAATTACGAACATTCAACAGAAGTTGGCTCAATAGATTTAAATGGCTTCGATATTCTGAAGAGCGAAACGTCATGGAATGCGATGTATGTTTGAAATCGAATGTTACATGCCCGTTCACGGAAGGTTGTTCTAATTTTCAACATTCAACTCTCACTCGTCATCAGGACTCGAAAAGTCATCTCACAAGTGTTAAAATCCTAAGCTTGAGGTCACAATTTACTACCGCTCGCAAATCTGCAGAGGACCGGCAGGTGCAGGGTAAACGAACTCGAGGCGTACGCTGCACAATTACGTACTGTTTATCTGATCGCTAAACGTGACCTTCCATGCGATGTATTCACTGACATCATGCATCTACAGAATCTGAACGGCTTAGACATTGAATATTACAAACTTCCGCAGATAGTTATGGAGTTTGAAGAGTGTATTCAACGTGTGATCGAGAAGTCCCTGATTGATAGCATACATGCAAGTGATTTCATCGGTATAATGTTGGATGAGACTTGTGACAATACATAACCGTTCATAAGAAACTTGCCATATGTTCGATATATTCAGAATGGCGAGGCGAATGTTTCTTTCCTCGGTAACCAGCAAATTGCCACTGCTGCAGGGATCGAAAACGCCTTGATTGAATTTTTGACTAGGAAAGAAATCTGTGACGCGGCCGTAGACAAAATATATGGACTGGGAACAGACGGGGCGGCCGTAATGACCGGTCGTTTGAACGGGTTGGGTGCAAAATTAAAAGCCAGAAATCCCAACCTTGTTCAAGTGCATTGTGTTGCACATCGATTGAATCTTGCTGCTTCTCAAGCAGGCAGAGATATTGAATATTGCAAAGAATATCATAATATAATCCATTCATTGTATAAATACTTTAATGACTCTAGTGTGAGATATGACAAACTTAGAGAAATTCAAACTCTGTTGAATGGGAAGGCGAAACAAATTACTGAGCCTACATCTGTTCGCTGGTTGTCGGTTGAATCAGCTGTCAAGATGATTTTCATCAGTTTTGAGCCAATTGCCTTGGCACTTGCAAGTGACAAAAAAGGGGAAAGGCTGATGGGCTGTTAAAATTTGTCTCCAATTCATTGTTTCTGCTATTCACTGCCTTATTGATTGATGTCCTTACTGTGATTGGAATTTGAGCCTTACATTTCAGAAAGATTCTGTCAACCTATCCCATATCAAAAAAGTGTTCAGTCTATTAGGGACACATTGAATACAATGACTAATGATTCACACACTGTCAGAGAAGTCTTTAATGATTTGGGTGATGTTCCTGGCAATGGTCAGAAAAACACATACAAAAACATTAAAATCACTTACAATCAGCCACTCAGACAGAGCTTCTGTAGTGTACGAGAAAATTATATCAACAAACTACTGCAGAATTTAGATTGCAGATTTCCAGATGATGAGATGCATATTCTGGAATGTTTTGATGTAATTCTAAACCCACACAGATATCCTGAAAATTTGGCCAACCTACCTGACTATGGGGTCAACCAGCTTGATCAACTGTTGAATCATCATAACAATACACCAGGTATTGATGCTGATAGAGCTAGGGCACACTTTCTTGTTTACAAACACTTCACAAGATCTCATAGGGACGCACTGAATTTTGATATGTATATCAAGCTGTTGCTAACTGATTTTACAGAGGAGTATCCTGATCTTGCCATTCTTGCTAAAATTGCTCTTTTCATACCAGTGTCCTCTGCCCCATGTGAGAGGGGCTTTTCAGTACAAAATGCCATCAAACAGAGGGCACGAAATAGACTCAATCCTCAAAGGCTTAATAGACTAATGTTCATCAAACTGGTTGGCCCCATCACAGATGATTTTGACTTCATAAACAATGCTAGGTTATTTGCTGAAGGAGCTGCTGGCAGAGTGTGAACTCAACCTACTGGACTTGCTGGGTGAATGCCATTTCAGAGTATGAAATTACTTACCTTCTTGTCAATTTGACAAATTTGAATACTTGTTCAAATTTCACAACTTTGTGAACTTGTCATTAAAGTTATGAGATCATTTCAATTATGAATAGTGTTCTTTGAATTGATCAATGAGGGACCTCAGTATGAACTAGAATTTTCATGTATGAATAATTTTAAGAAATGCGCAACCATTTGCCGTGTGTTATAACACTAACTGAACACAGTGAAGACCATGGCATGGATAAACAATAAAATATTCTTTGAAATAAATTGGGACCCCCATATTTTGATGTAGGACTCCCATTTTCTAACACCAGGGGTCCCAGGGACTCTCAAAAGTAAAAAGTGATGTAAAACCCTGTTCATATCTTAATTTTCGAATTCAAAGTGATTTCGAGTTCTGTCTTTCAAATAGTTGACATATTGACTTAGTTATTGTCTTCATAAATTGGAAATGGTTTACTAAGAATCCTGTACAAAAACGGTGAATTTGTTGTGTGTCTTTATGCTGCTGTCGTCACTTATAGCAATGACAACGAAATATACACAAGAGTGGGTGAATGACAACAACACCCGGTTTGGCTTTGACGTCAATAGCGTTGACCTTTGCTGAACCTGAAAAACTTGCATGCTGTGGAAATGAACTTGTACTCAAAGAACAGGGAAGCCAGGATAAACAAGTAAACAGTGACCCAAATCAACAAACAAATAAACAAATGAATCAAACAAAAATAAACAAGTAATAATTGAATAAACAAACAAACCAAAAGACAACACACAAATAAATAAATGAAAATTAAATTTAAGGGAAAACACTAAATTGAATATGAGTTGAAATAATTGACAGAACAACACATGCAACATATTCAACAACATACTCCAACAAGGGATGGGACTTTATGGCTACCAATGCCATGCCATTGTTCATCATATAATTTTTTCCTTCCGCAAATTATTATGACTGTCTCAATGCCGATGAGTAGAAATCCTTACCAGTTGGCAAGAGGGCATAATGGGTTACACAATTGGCCCATATACGATTTCAAACTGACATCGCTCAACAGCAAACAGTTTCCTATGAAGGAGTTTCTTCTTTATTTTACCTGGTGAAGTACTTCCGATGTATTACTACAATGACAGCTTTCACATCGTCTTTTCAGGTGACTTGTTTGTTCACTGTAATACAGGCTGCACCAATGAAGAGAGATACCAGTACATGTAGTCCAGAAGATCACAGGTACCCATTTAACGACATGTGTTGCAACATGTGCCAACCTGGTGAGCCATACTATATATATATGATGATCGTAGTTAGACAGGAAATTTGTGCTTTTCTCTGTATGACCACCTCATATTGTACTTCGATTTGCGAGTAAAAGATTTTCGCAAAATTTACCCAGTAAGACAAATCTGGCATGAGTCTATTGGTCCTGTGAAAACTATCAATAAGACTCTGTGATCAAATGTGACAATCCAGTGAGTCCAAGATAGTAGTCCCTTTCCCTGCTGTATGACAAGAGTGCAAACTATTGGATTGATGAATACCTACTAGAAAGAGACCTGCAACCAATTCTCAGAGATTGACTCAGTTAATGTGGAAGGGAGGTAGATCTGTTTGAGTCTGGTGGACTGTTTACATTCAATATCATTCCAGCGTGTGTAAATCTAGAATCTCCATAGTTGCTGTACCTTGTCAGCCTGCATTCTAACCCAGTGCAGGCACGGGACAACCCAGTAGGGTACCTCGCTTCATTGCCAGCAGATGTAGTTCCCATTTTTTTGCACAGTCTCAGTTCATGTGAATATCTATGACTAGTACTGTGTGTGGTATTTGAAAAGAATCTGAAAGAATCTCAAACAGAAATTGAAACAGAGCTGCATTTAGGTTCAGACTATAAATGAATATTACTGATCTGAGATATTTCATATGACACACAGTCATGGGGCATGACATTTTCATGCGATCCTGCATTACAACCCGATGAATTGAAACCACCTTTGTTCAAAATCACTCATGTCCCAGATTTTTTGAAGTGTTTTCCCAAGGGTATAATTTACATAAATGTATAAAATTTGCACAACTTCAGCCATAATTTCAAATCAGTACAATGCGGACAGTTCTAATATTTTCATCTTATTTAATAATTTGTGTTCTTTTTTGATTTATTTCTTGCCCCTTCAGGGTATAAAGTTTACAAGCACTGCACACACACACCAGATGACGGTATTTGTGTACCGTGTTCGGAGGGCTACTTCACACGTGAGTGGAATGGTGCTACTCGGTGTTTGCCCATCAACCTGTGCAAACAAATCACATGAACACATCAGTGTGTATGCAAGACCCGATGGAACGAGTGACAACATATGTGCCTGCGACCCTAGATTTCAATACACAGCGTCTGGTGAACTCTGTATTGAATCTCCTGTGAATACTCTACTCAGGGTAATTAAGTTGCTGATATGCAGTATTTTCCTTCACAAACATGAGACTCAGAAAAAGTTTGACTCCATGGGAGAGAATAAGTTTCAGGAAGGAGTATAACAGGTTATTCAGTGAAACAAAGCTGCAGCATTTAGTATGTGTGATATACAGATATGTATACAGCATGCAATTAACATTGTAACTCAACTGTCATTGTTCTATGTACTGCCATGGCAGCAATTACATGAGCTACTCCAAGAAAATGAAGATTTGATAGTATAAGGTTATTCATAAAATGCCAGGATTTATGTCCAAGTACATCGTGCAGCAAAGATATTGTCAGAGACGTGTACCAGAGCGTACGATGTACGAGGACATAAATCCCAGTATTTTGTGAATTACCTTATTATTATACACCTTTTTAGTCCAATTTTACAAGGAAAAGGTCAGAGTTAAAGCGGTTTTGGGATGTTCGTCATGCACTGCACTGAGCGATCACGAGCAGACTGGAAATGCATTCAGCGTGTCTGCTACATGCACAGAACAAAATTGCAACGCACGCAGCACAGAGCACTTGGTAGAAATTGTAGGTCAGCAGCAAAATTTCACTCAAATTCACAGGTTTTGGATTGACCACTATTAACTTAGTGAAGGACTGAATGTTTAGAAGTATATTTTTGTTCAAAATTTAAAATCATCTCTCCTTCCCCCCCTCGTAAAGGTGTTTGATGTCAAAGGTCAAATAGCGTCCAATAACACCAAAAGTTACTGTACCTCCGCATCAAAGTTATTGGACTCCACGTCCTCTGATACCGAAACTTACTGTACAAGGACACTCCATAAGTTACAGACGCAGGTGTATAATAATATGTTGTACTCGGGATAAAAATTTTTGTAGCAAACCATAACATTGCCAATTGTATACTTGTGGATGGAACATTTATTGTATAACATAAGCAGCACTTGGTATGTGTCATCTACATCAGAGTGCAGTTGTTGTTCGATACATGGCAAAGGCCCTATGTAAGCATTAGAAAGATTGGAAGTTGGAAAACAAAATGGCTGCCATATGCGCATATTACCAGGGTGGAAGACTGATTTCCCTCACAAAAAGGCACAATTTATCCAATATTAAAATCGACAGCAATAGCTTCAAAGCCATGTTTAAATTCATATCTGCTATTACATGGTATATTTGCGTCAAAATCCATCTCCTATGCATTTTGGGTGCTATTTCTGAGGGGACCTATGCTTTCAACACAAAAAACCTCTTTCAGGCCACACATGCTGTATACTCAACTGATATGAATCTAGGCATGGAGGGGAAGCTGCAACGATGCTGGTTTATTGAAACAAATTGTTCCATTTTTGTGGGAATTCAGTCTCCATACTTGGCAAATTTTACAAGTGCTGTTACATATGAGTTATATCAATATTTTTAGAACCGTGAATTGTTCTTCTGAGAACTGAAAGTTCTTTGGTGTCTGGCTAAAATGAACGCGCCATCTGTGTATGGAATCTACATATATCAATCAGCACAAGTATCATTGTTTTGTTGTGCATGTTAAATTTACTAGTGAGAGACCAAGAAAGTCACTTGTTGTGTAGATAGAAACAAGATTATCAACATTATATTTCCTGTGAATATCTTTCCGAATCTTGATCAAAAAATTTCTTGATGTTGCTGAATATGTCCAGTGCTTTTGGTAAGGGTGGTAACTAGGTAAAATTTACTGGAGTTCCCCAGTCGTTTTACCGGGCTCCCCTTGGTGGATCAGTGTCCTTATATTGGGAGGTGGTACAAATGTTACCGGGGTTTCCCCAAATCCAATGTTCCCCAACCTTAGCAAAAACACTGATGTTTCAATATGTATTTTTCTGAATTATTACTTATCCATATATGAAGATTGACTATAATCAGTATTATAGTAAGTTATAGTTATACAGAGTTTATTTGATATAGATACAGTTCATATTATGGGAGTATGTGCCTCGATAGTGAAAGACATAAACCATTTGCTTACAAAATCAAAAATAAAATCTGGGGATCACTGTGTAACTGTGGCACTAGAGAAATAAATTACCCAAGATTTACTCTCTGCAATTACTGATATTTGAAATTCAAAATGGCCACTATCCAAGTTCCAACTCTATGGGTAAAAAATAAAGATTTTTAATTTTCGAAAAACTAGGATGGTGAAGTTTTTTTACACCCACGAGCTTTAAGATGAACCCCCTCCCCCGACAAGTGTTAGATCAGAAAAGAAGTGTAAAGGTTTGAGAGCCTGAATATCTGTCCCCGAGATGCATTCGAGCTTAATATCAGCAGATTGTGATAAAAAAATGGAAGCCCAGTGTCATTGCATTGACGCTACTTTTGTGCTGTATTTTCTTTTCAGGAAGTGAAGCAACACTAGCACCATCATTTACACTGGCAAACTCAGGGTCCACTCTAACTTCAGGAAGTACACAAACCAAAGTGCCATCGTCTCCTACAGCTTCAGCTTCCTACGTATCACATGATCACATCATTTCAGCACTCAGCATTAGCCTTTGTCTCATCATTCTAGCTGCATTCATCATTGGAATTCTATTTATAGTGTGTTTTTGCTGTAAGAGAAAGTACTGCTGCTTTGGTCAGGACAGAGAAAATGGTAAGTGATGCAGTTTTTTGTAAAGGTCACATTTTGTGCGAAAAGCAGCCAAGTGTTGTACTCTAATTCAAAGGGATGACGTGGCTTAGAACTGCAAGAGGAAATCTTTGCTCCAGTAGCTTACAGGTACTGCAACATGTGCTTTGTTGAGTTTTACCTCATCACAGCACATGTCAGGATGCAAATATATTAGAGTGTGTTTTAGGTAGAATACGCCTCAAAGGTGAAAGAGTAAAAAGTTTTGCTCAGGCTCTCAGTGAAACTGTCAACCTTTCTCTCACTACAACAATAATAAAAATCAGGGGTCATCCTGCAAACTTTGGTACTAGAGAAAAACATAACGAAACATTTACCAATATTTGAAATTCAAAGTGGCCACCATTCCTCTGATAACTCAATTGGGGAAATAAAGTTTGCTATTTTTAACACGATTGGAACTAATTTGGGATAATTGGATCTTCATATTTTTCAAATTTCTCAAAAATGTTAGGTGCCCTATAGCTGAATGTCTCAATATTACAAATTACTCATAAAAACAAGTGTGTAATGTACAAAGAAAAGAAGATAAGTTTACATTTGCAGATTTTAAAGACATTACTTCAGCATCCAATTATCCCAAATTAGTTCCAATCGTGTTTTTTGAAAAAGCTTTAAATAAGCCCCCACAAGTGGTAGATCAAGAAAGAATTGTAAAAAATTCAGAGTACAAAGTATCCAGGTTGTCTCCGGGTAGCGTATTCTGTGAGCTACCTCCATGGGTTGACTGAGACTGGCAATTTTTGAGTCAATCATATGCCTGAATCAAAAAAAAAATCACTTTTGTTAGAGGTAAAAGCTTGCTGCAGAGCTTTTTATTTTCACAAAATCAGCATGATAGGAGAACATAAACAATGAAACTCCAAATTCAAACGACAGCTGATGTAAACTTTTGCTGAAACTTCCCCAATGAATTTTTCAACCATCTTGTATCAAATCAACAAATAAAAATCAGGGGTCACTGTGCAAAATCTGGTAACAGAGACACAAATTACCTAAACTACTGATACTTGAAATCCAAAATTGCTGCCCTCCCTGTGTGTTAACTCTGGCCCAAAACACTAAGATGATGGAAGTTTTTGTCACATCGAAAGCTTTAAAACAAGTGCTAGACCAGCATGGTATTGCCAAAAATCGAGAGACCTCGTGTCTGTCCCTGAAGCATATTTTACCCGGTACCTTAAATCTGCAACTTTTGTATATGTGTTCTAACAGTGGAAGAGAACGGAGATGAAACGAAGACCAAAAAGAAAGAAAAGAGCCAGACAGTGACAGTGGAAGATTTACAGGTACACCGGGAACACAGAGGGCTACATCACAGGAATATCTCCAAAGAGAGCCTTCTGGATCTAATCTGTCAGAGAGTCACGACCAGATGTTGAGCGGTAAGTCTGAGACTTCTGTAGCATACATGCACTCTTAATTGACTCCTCTTGACAATCAAGGAGACTAACACAACTTTAAGATGCTAGAAAATTAGGTCTCCTGTTTTTCATACTCCATATTTGGAAAGCTCTGTGACATGTACAGTTAATGCACGTCATTCATAGGTGATGCCTCTTTAGCTGCAGTCATGCCATGTTTAGCTCTTAAACTCTTCCAATCCAATCCAATCAACTTAAACTCTTCAAATCCAATCCAATCACAGATCAGAACTTTTGGCAGTCAAAAATGACCTTTTCTTCGTGGCGGGTAGGCACAAATTTTTTCTCCATTATAACCTGATAACTACAAATTTAAATGTGACAGTGAGAAACTAAACAGGTGATCATGCTGGTGTTTTTGTTTGGAGAGACCTATTTCAAAAAACGTGTGTGTTGGTGTTGGTGTGTGTGTGTGTGTGTATATATATATATATATATATATATATATATATATATATATATATATATATATATATATATATATATATGTATATATATACAGTACAGTCCACACAGAACCTGTCATTGTGCTCGCATAATATATATATATATATATATATATATATATATATATATATATATATATATATATATATATATATATATATATACAGTGAAACCTGGCAAAACCGACTTCACATCGGACCGCAAATTTTGGTCGGTTTTAACAGAGGGTCGGTTTATTCAGTGTGGGCGTGGCTGCCCTAAAATCAACCCATTGGCTTACAGTCTAATACAGTGTAACATGCACACACAGGCACACACACACACACACACATCATGATCATACGACACACATTTCAGACATACGGTTTTTATTACTGTACAAATAAAAAATTATTTTGTAAAAAACGAAACTTTATTTCTTTTGTGTGACATTTTGTTGGACAGAATAAATAAAAAGTAAGGTGGTAAAGTCGGACCTCGCCACGCACATAGTAAAATGGAAATGCTTTGTACTGTACATGATGTGCACAACCACAGTCAGAAAAGGCTGAAATAGCGATCAAAACTTTCAAAAAATTATCGTATCACCGTATATTAAATGTTGTTCACAGAAGGAAATGAATACGGTCTCTCAGTCTATTGTTCATACATGCAATTATTGAAAGATGGATGATCAGACATCGTGTGTGACTCGACGTACGCGGCGGTGAAGCTTGGCGGCCATTTTGAAAACGTAACCGTATATGCAGTGAAAGTTCCGTGATTTCATTCTGTCGATTTTCAAGTGTGGCGAAATCTAAACACTGTCTCCTATCTAAACTATCGAAACACTGTCTCCTGTCTCCTATGGCTTCTTCAGAAAAAAACTGTCCAGTGATGATTGCTTCAAAGAGCATCGCTTCTGCACAATATGGCGTTCGGTGATCGATTTCAAGTTCTGGACTTCGGTGAGGTAACGATCATCTCTGTTCAGTGCGAAACTCTGTAACTTCTGCAGCATAGTCAAGACTTCCCCGTAGGATAACTCTGAGCCGTCATTCGGGTCGATGTTTTCGGAGTCGTCATTCTCTTCTGCTTCCTTTTCTTCTGGTTCCCTGCTTTCGCTGTCTTTGTTGGCGAGAAAATCCTGCACGATCTGATCCTCCCATTCCCCATCGTAGGTTGCTTCGGTAGGCAATGCGTCGTCGAAATTCAGGTACTGGTCGACTGTACAGTCACTGCAACCTTGGTTTACTTCCTGGATGAGTGTTCTGAGTTCGCTTTCATCTTCTGTTTCTTCGCTGACATCGGATTCATCAGTATCGACCCTGAAGCCACCTTTGCGAAAACACTTTCTAATCGTTTCTTCTTTGGTCTCCCTCCAAGCACCGCTGATCCAATACACCGCGTCGAGTACATTAACGGACTTGGCGACTTCACTTGCATTCGATGCATCGTCGATCTTTGCCAACACTGAACGAAGAAGTCGTTTTCTGTAGCGAGCTTTGAAGGCACGAATTGCTCCCTGGTCCAGTGGTTGAAGTACGGATGTGGTATTGGCCGGAAAGAACTTCAGAGTGACGTTAGAAAGGTTGATGTGGGGGTGACAGGTCGCGTTGTCAAGGAAGAGCAGGATTTTGCGACGTTGTCGGCGCATTTGAGTGTTCAGTTCTCGGATGTACAGATTGAACAGGTCACTTGTCATCCAGGCTTTCTTATTGGCGTTCCAGTACACAGGGATAGTGTTCATGTCAACGTTCTTAAAACACCGGGGCTTTGCAGATTTTCCGACAACAAACGGTTTCAATTTCTCGCCAGTCATGCTACAGGTGAACAGCACTGTCAGTCTCTCTTTTGAAACTTTGCCGCCTTTACACTCGTCTGCCTTTGTTGCTAAAGTTCTGTCTGGTAATGCTCTGTAAAACACTCCAGTTTCGTCGGCGTTGAAAATATTTTCTGGACTGTAGCCTGCACACATTTCTTCAACGCGATTCTTGAAATCTTCCACTACGCTCAAATCGACATCGGCACTTTCTCCGCTGACCTTGAAAGCTTTCACTGCATGACGACTCTTCCAGCTTTCAAGCCATCCATTTGAAGCTTTGAAATCTTCGACTCCAAGACTAGCTGCAAACGAAAGAGCCTTTTCCTGCAGCATAGGACCGGATATGGGAATGTTTTTAGCTCTTGCCTGTTGAAACCATGTCCATGTTAAGTCGTTGATTTCTTCGAACTTCGATGTTGTTTTAAATCGTTGTCGAGAACCATTGGCATTTTCTTCGTACTGACGCAAGTATTCGGCCTTCTTTCTGATGATGTCAGTTGCCGTAGTTTTACCGATGCCATACTTTTGACCAAGTTGCTGACGTGTAAGACGAGTAGACTCGGCATCTTTGATAAGTTTAACCTTATCAGCGAGATGAGTTCCGTTCTGCGACGCTTAGAAGGTGGCTGACTCATGGTAAACTAACGTAGTGTAGACGTACTGAGATGGTTTTCGTTGGTGTTGCAGTGATCGCTGTCGAATGCAGAATGACTGTGAACTTGAAATTTGCTCATTTTTATCGTTGAAACTCAATTGTTTTACTGTCAATCAAACTCAAACTTCACCGAAAAGCATTGTCGCACTGAAGATCTATAAGTCGCCGCCCTCATCAACACAACATGTCCTGGAGTTCGGTGCTTTGTTTACACAGATTCACACTACGCCAAGGGGTGGCTTGTCAGAGAAGGGCTGACAAAGTGTTGACAAACCGTTGCTATGATCATACCCAGAAGGCGTGAAAACCCAAATAACGCTTAGTGGCGGCAGTGTTTGATTAAAGGAGGCGGTAAAAATCCTTTGTGGCGGCAGTGCTTGATTAGAAGAGACGGGGAAAAGTCTGTGACATCAGTAAGCGACGAGAAATAAAATGCTTCGAAGTGATTGGTCGATCTATCCAAGTTTAATTTTAGGGGTCGGACCGACCGACGCGGTCGGTGTTCGAAGTAAACAGTGGTCGGTTTGTCAAGGGGATTTTACAACAGATGCCTATGAGTGATTTTCGGGGATAATTTAGTCGGTCGGAGTTGACAGGAAGTCGGTTTATTCAGAGGTCGGTTTTGCCAGGTTTCACTGTATATATATATATATATATATATATATATATATATATATATATATATATATATATATATTATATATATATATATATATAGATAGATAGATAAATAGATAGATATTTAGATAGATATTTAGATAGATAGATAGATAGATACAGTACAGTCCACGCAGAACCTGTCATTGTGCTCGCATTTTGCGAGCACAATGCCAGCACTCTAAGCGCATTATGCCAGCACAATTGGGTGTGAAGTGCCAGCATTTTACGAGCACTGTGCGAGCACTTTACGGGCACTGTGCCCGCACTGGACAAAATGTGCCCGCACGATGCGGGTATTGAACTCAAAAAATGTGTGCCCAGAGGTAGTTGTCGGTGACAACATTGCTACACTTGCCTAACTGAAATAGCGGCAGCTGGGAGTAACTGAATAATCTTGAGTCCTAAAACCAGCTCCAAACTCTCTTTGTCTGCCTAAGGCAACTCTAAAATCCATAAAAAAAATCTTAGTCGTAGACAGGTCACAGTAAGATATTATCACATGCGTACAGTATGCGTACAGCTCTGAAGAAATCTACCTCAAACTCTGCTGGACCTCGACACTAGACCTCTCACGGATCGTGGTCTAAGGTTGGAACACGGACGTGTAGACCGTGGTTGGACGTGCTTTGTGAAAAATTGCAACAAGTGAACATTATTGTGGCCATTTACAATAAATAAAGTTCATGATACGTATTAGTAATATCACAGGCACAGACCACATATGCCAGGGGAATTTTCTGAATGAATTCGTCATTTGCCGTATAGTAGACATCGTACATGAACTAAAGCATGATTGCGAAACCTGATACATAGAAGAACCAGATTGTAAACCATTTTATATTAGGGAGGGTGAAGAATAACAAGTTTTGAATTGTTGCCCGGTCAATTTGTTGTATTTGAAACAACGCATCCTTTTTACACAGGTAAGGAAACGAGAGCGCCCAGGAAATAACAACCAGCATCGAAATAAAATTTGTTTTGAAATCTACAGCTTGTATTTTTGTCCTGAACTTTTTACGATTACACGAACGACTTTGCTCTGGATCCGACTGTCTATAGTAGACACTGCAGTTAGCAATATAGAGTCACTATCATACTGAAGTAAAGTCAGCGGTGATGGCGTAGGAAAAGCAAGTGTTTTCATTGGCTTACTGATTTTTCGTGCTAATTCTGCCGTGTTTGTCGCAAAAAAAATCGAACTGAAGTTTCGAAGGTAGCCGAATCGGCGAACCATTTTGCTGAGATGCCAAGTCCGAGTTTTGTAGAGGGACCGTGGTCCATGGATGTCACGTACAAAAATACATCCGCAGTGTGCGGTGCGTGTCCCTTTTCAAAAATATCTGAGCCATCACGCATGCACTGTGTTGAAAGAGGGTCAGTAGTACACTCTACGACTAAACCAGGCACTGAGATGCCAGAATGTGAAACGAGAAAACCCAGTTCCAAAATGACCTATAAGTCGCGAAAGTATCCAGACTGCAAACTGCATGCCCTGTCCGATTGGGCATTTCCAAGCAAATATGGCTACCGCTAAGCCCGAATGTAGTCATCGTGTAAAATACAATTCTAGGCTTCGGTGAATTAAAGCAGGCGGCTTTATCCGACCGGGAAATATGACGACAGAAGTTCTAAACATTTATACAGGTCCTGTATTGTATTGCGATGTACCGTCCCTCCAGTTTAGTGTAGAAAGTTAAAAGCATAACATTTTTTTTTTAAAGTTATATCGATGCGATACATACTATTAAATCTGAGACTCTTTCTGTCAGTTTTGGGCTGCTGGTCTTCACAGCAACTTGCGTCTATCGGCTTTAAAAAACGTTCAAAATTTTTGGGGTAGACTTGAGTCGATAGTGCACCCTGCGTGAACGTCCTTGGACCAGAACTGCGACCTTTGTTTCGTGACGAGTCAAACATACATTGAAATGTAAATGTACCAAAATTTACAAATTGAAGTGACTTGACTGAAGTAATTTCGTGGTCAATATGTATTTGACGTTCAGAAGTGACAGACAAAAAACGTGAATAATTCCATTTTGTCGAATTGAAAGCCCTCTGTGGGACCGTGGTCCGCTAAAGTCCCATGGGAGCATAATGCTTCGAGGAATTCGCCTGCTATTCTTGGAAACTGCTGGTTTCCATAGCGACCATGCGACATATAGACCATTGACTGTTGACCGATGCGGTCTCGTTCAATAAAACATTTTACATGCCGAACTTTCACTTTGAACCAAAGATTCGAGTCATATAAAATGATGGAAATAGCAAAAAATACCTCAAAAGTTGTCATTGTCTGAGTAAAAACGCACCATACATTTTCCCATACATATCAAGGCTATATACTGTCAACGTAATTCAATTCTGCAAACTCAACGACGACGAACATGTTCTTCAATAAATCGCATAACCCGTGGAGAATGTGTCATAAACAATACATTTCCAGAAGTTCTCCGAATGGTGAAAATTGGTGTCATACATGCATCTCCGCGTTAGCGCCCCGACCAAAACTTTTTATTGCAGTTTTAATCAGGTGTAATATTCAGACAATCGCCGGTTCAGATTTTTTAATTTTTAGGGGGTGGAAATAAAAACATTATCTTTGAAATCCTTGTGTGAGTCTCATTTATTCCAAACTTTTACTCGTAATTCCTTCTTCAAATTTGGTGGCCCTTAAAAGGCCAACTTGTTATGTGGCACATTGACTTTATTTTTTTTAGTTTTTGAATAGTCAAATGCATTGTCGACATTTAAAACTGCGTCAAACAACGATTTAATCGCAAGTATTTTTAAATTGTACCGACTGTAGCACGAACCTCGGAAAGTTAGAGAATTTTTTGGTGCTGATGTATCCGTGGATCAAGGCTGATACCAGCATGCATTATCAAAAAACATCCAGTACGTTAGTGTTTCTACAAGTAGTGATACGTCTGCATTACTTCAACACTAAAATGTCGCGTTCTTTGACACGTTGATGCGAGAAGCGACATCGTTCTTTCGTTACGACTACCCATTGCACTGAAGTTATGACTGAAGTTGGCAGTGGGGAAAATGCCGCCAATGGTAAGAGTACCCATGTTTCAGCGTGGTTGAGTTCATCTAAACAATAACCCACTTGCAGATTCGAAACGTTAAGTTCGTGGATTTATGATTTCTTCAAAAAATTACGGAATTATTTTTGTAAAAAAAAATATTTATTCCTTTAAAAGTGTTTCCGAACTTGATAGTATACACCAGCAATGTGATCGCAATTATTTAAACAATCATGCCGACGCGAATCTTTACTGTAAATTGTTGCATACTTCGATGACCTTTGTGACCCATCGCCTGATCATGCTGATTAGTGCGTAGACGCTATTGAATAGGCCGAGGACAATGTCTGCTCTGGGTGGCAATTGCAACCCACTTCAAGTCTTCAAGGTCCTCTGGACGACAGTGTAGCAAAATTTGACGTGTTTCCCGGGCAACTCTTCCCGTTTCGGCCCCAAGCTTTTGTTCACAATGTCGTTCTTCTGGTACCTCAATGTATTATTCGATGTGGAGGGAATGTCGTCGCCCGAACGACTGTCTGTTACAAAATAAAACGACACTGAAGACCTGTGGTGACGTAATAGACTTCACTGTGATATACTAATAACGTTCAGAGTAGGAGTACGATTTAGAACACACCGCACCGCGCGTATTTTACAGAGTTTGATTTGATCAACGTAAAACACGACATGAAAAAGACATATTTTTCTGCAGCAAATAGTTGGGGGCGGGAAACATTTGAAATTCGGTTCGTCAGGTGTCGACTCGAACGGAAAATACTATCAGAAACTGGCACAGTGTTTTAGTTTTCGTCACTAAAAAGTTTGGGTTGGAACAGTTTTTGAATATCGGACTTTTTTGGCATGGTATTGTCTGACATTATCACAAAAAAGACGTGATATTTTTTCAAGATTTTTGGCCCCGATTTCGTTCGGAGTGCATGGGAACAATTTGACAAATGGACCTTATCGGGTATTAGCTCATATGTAAAATATAAGCAGAAGCCGTATTTTTTTGTAGTTTTTTTTCAGATGGTCGTAATGACCCGGGAAACAAATTTTAATGTTGGACTTTATCGTGAAGCACCGGTGGCGATGAAAAATTACGCGGCGTCACCGTAGTTTGTATGATTGCGTTGGCAGTATGATGATCATGACTTTCTCTACATCGACTACCATGTTGTCCATTTAATATTTTTCGTACGGAATATCCGAGGAACGTATCAAAACTTCATTGAGATTTCGGCATGATCGGCAAGAAAACAAGTCGAGCGCTGTCGCCCAAAACGAATATTTTGTTTTCATGTCTGTGGAGAAAATTCAAGTTATTACTTACGAACATGGTCAGTTTACTCCACTCACATTAATCATTTTATTTGTGCCACTAATAGTGATAGTTGGCTAGAAAAAATGCTGATAGAGACGTTCGGCTTGTGAAATCATTGAAATTTACGAGGACAGGTTTACGAAGCAGAACCTCAATCGCGATTTTTGTGCTTCTCAGTTCAATCATTCCGTACATCGAAAGGAAAAACCAAACCATATATGCGTCTTGTAGAACTTTGGTCTTTCCAGGCGTCACACAAAACAACCTCACCTGCATGTACATACCGGTAATATCATTGTGATAGAGGGACCGCGATTACTGTATATCGAGAAAGTATGACGCGCTACAGGGGAGTAAGCAACGAAACGTAATTTCTGACCTCCTTTCATTTAATTGTATGGCATAAACATGATAATGTGAACCGAAAATGAGAGTCACGATTACGATTAGGCATGAAAAAGAGGAAGAAAGCCGTGAAACTGTCACAGAAGTTCAGCATTTTTAGTTCTAAATCGTCTTTTTTGACAAAATGCACATAAAGTACTGGTCAGAACGCAAAGGTCACGCTTACGAATATGACGGATCAGTCAATTACTGATATAGTTTGAAAAAAAAATCGAAACACAGATGCCGAATGTCTTGGGTTGCGGTGCCGAAGTGACTTGGGGCCGGAAATTGAGAGGCCGAAACGACTTGGGCCGAAACGACTTGGTGCCTGAACGACCAGTTACCATCCAGACACTTCTGCAGTGTTCAAAATTTATCGGGATTCCGACGAGCTCTATCAATAAATCATTTTTTCACGGACTCGTAGGGCAAAGTTCAAAGAAATTAAAACAGATTTGTCTGCTTCGACGCCATGCTGCATGTATGCTTGATATGAATTTGGGAACAGCGAGACTGGCTGAACCTGCGTGAACGTGCCACGGTTGGCATTTATATAATTTGTCGCAACATTTCTGTCAATCACTCACTTTCAGAAACTATCGCTCGCCTGAAAATTAGCAACGTAATTCATAGGCACAGCTGACATGATAACGTGCCTAACGTGATTAAACGTGTGGACTACGATGCCAATTTTTCAGACAACGCCCAGAGAATTCGAAACTTTCCACACAAAATGAGTGATTGACAGAAATGTGTTGCAACAAATTTCGTCTGGTTGTCGCCTAAGCTCAGTCGTGGGGAGTGCTTTCGGTGTTATCCTTTGCGTATAGAAAACGTATAACGATGAAAAAAATGCGTAGAGGAGAGTCCATTTCAATGCGTAAATACGCACGATTTTTGCGTAAACGCGAACTCTGCATATATATATATATATATATATTATATATATATATATTATATATATATATATATATATATATATATATATATATTATATATATATATATATATACAGGGTTTACATCACTTTTAACTTTTGAGAGTCCCTGGGACTCCTGGTGTTAGAAAATGGGAGTCCTACATCAAAATATGGGGGTTCCAATTTATTTCACAAAAATGTTTTATAGTTTATCAATGCCATGGTCTTCACTGTGTTCAATTAGTATTAAAACACACAGCAAATAGTTGCATATTTCTTAAAATAATTCCTACATGAAAATTCTAGTTCATACTGAGGGCCCTCATTGATCAATTCAAAGAACATTATTCATGATATTATCTCATAACTTTAATGACAAGTTCACAACGTGAAATTTGAACAAATATTCAAATTTGTCAAATTGACAAGAAGGTAAGTAATTTCATACTCTGAAATGGCATACACCTAGCAAGTCCAGTAGGTTTGAGTTCACACTCTGCCAGCAGCTCCTTCAGCAAATAACCTACAGTAGCAGTGTTCATGAAGTCAAAATCATCTATGATCATGGGGCCAACCAGTTTGATGAACATTAGTCTATTAAGCCTTTGAGGATTGAGTCTATTTCGTGCCCTCTGTTTGATGGCATTTTGTACTGAAAAGCCCCTTTCACATGGGCAGAGGACACTGGTATGACAAGAGCAATTTTAGCTAGGATGGCAAAATCAGGATACTCCTCTGTAAAATCAGTTAGCAACAGCTTGATATACATATCAAAATTCAGTGCCTCCCTATGAGATCTTGTGAAGTGTTTGTAAACAAGGAAGTGTGCCCTAGCTCTATCAGCATCAATCCCCCCCACCCCCCCCCCCCCCCCCCCCAGTGTATTGTTATAATGAATCAACAGTTGATCAAGTGGTTGACCCATAGTCAGGTAGGTTGGCCACATTTTCAGGATATCTGTGTGGGTTGAGAATCACATCAAAACACTCCAGAATATTCATCTCATCATCTGGAAATCTGCTATCTAAATTCTGCAGCAGTTTGTTGATATAATTTTCTCTTGCATCACAGAACCTCTGTCTGAGTGGCTGATTGTCAGTATTTTGAATGTTTTTGTATGTGTTTTTCTGACTATTGCCAGGAACATCACCCAAATCATTAAAGACGTCTCTGACAGTGTGTGAATCATTAGTCATTCTATTCAATGTGTCCCTAGTAGACTGAACACTTTTTTTGATATAAGAGGTGACAGAATCTTTCTGAAATGTAAGGCTCAAAATTCCAATGACAGTAAGAACATCAATCAATAAGGCAGTGAATAGCAGACACAATGAATTAGAGATAAATTTCAACAGCTCATCAGCCTTTCCCCTTTTTTGTCACTTGCAAGTGCCAAGGCAATTGGCTCAAAACTGATGAAAACCATCTTGACAGCTTATTCGACCGACAGCCAGCGAACAGATGTAGCCTCAGTAATTTGTTTTGTTTTCCCATTCAACAGAGTTTGAATTTCCCTAAGTTTGTCATATCTCACACTAGAGTCAATGAAGTATTTATACAATGAATGGATTATATTATGATATTCTTTGCAATATTCAATATCTCTGCCTGCTTGGGAAGCAGCAAGATTCAATCAATGTGCAACACAATGCACTTGAACAAGGTTGGGATTTCTGGCTTTTAATTTTGCACCCAACCCGTTCAAACGGCCGGTCATTACGGCCGCCCCGTCTGTTCCTAGTCCATATATTTTGTCCACGGCTGCGTCACAGATTTCTTTCCTAGTCAAAAATTCAATCAAGGCGTTTTCAATCTCTTCAACAGTGGCATCTGTAATTTGCTGGTTACAGAGGAAAGAAAAATTCGCCTCGCCATTCTGAATATATTGAACATATATTGCAAGTTTCTTATGAATGAAATGTCACAACACAAGTCTCATCCAACATTATACCGATGACGTCACTTGCATGTATGCTATCAATCAGGGACTTCTCGATCGCACTTTGAATACACTCTTCAAACTCCATAACTATCTGAGGACGTTTGTAATATTCAATGTCTAAGCCGTTCAGATTCTGCAGATGAATGATGTCAGTGAATACATCGCATGGAAGGTCACGTTTAGCGATCAGGTAAACAGTACGTAATTGTGCAGCGTACGCCTCGAGTTCGTTACTCTTACCGCTACGTATCACTCCACTCGTAACTGTGCTCTTACCCTGCAACTGCCGGTCCTCATGCTTAGGATTTTAAAGCTTGTGAGACGACTTTTCGAGTCCTGATGACGAGTGAGAGTTGAATGTTGAAAATTATAAAAACCTCCATGAACGGGCATGTAACATTCGCTCTCAAACATACACGGCATTCCATGACGTTTCGCTCTTCAGAATATCGAAGCCATTTATAGTAAATCTATTGAGTCAACTTCTATTGAATGTTCGTAATTTTGCTGACTTGGTCGGGGGACCTGATGTATCAGTATCGCATGGCGTAGCTGCCGTTTCGGCCTCGACCAAACCTGCATGGTGCTGGTTGCTGCGGCCGCCGAAAAACCTTCGCAGATCGGCCTGTTTGACACGACCCGCCAGGATGCCTAAACATGTGTTAATCGACACAAACAAGAAATCGACCAATTAAGAATCAGTTTACATTTTGAAAGTAACTTTTTACAGCAATAGAATTTGTTTCCGCGGTTACCATTGGTTATGAAACAGTGGAGGCCAATGCACTATGGAGCATTCCATTAAAGTACGGGGTCGGTAAGGTTTACTGGGATGTGTTTTACGTGTTCAGCAGCTTCGCAAGGTGTACACCAGCAACAGATATTGCTGCGTCCCAAGGGACGCGTGGTTTAGTTTTTGAGGGGTCCTGCGTCCGGTTTTATGCGTAAAGGACGCAGAAATGCGCGTCATGTAAAACCCTGCCTTTCACAGTCAGTACTATGGCAGCTATCTTAATCAGATCAGGAAACATATGCCTTTTATGTGTGTAAATAATAGACCACGATTTTGACGTGAAATTTCAGTTTCACCAGCCAAAGGTACAAGTTTTGCTGATTGATCGAAGAGAGTAACCCTTCCTCGTAGAAACCAAGGCAATCTGGAAGCAATACCCGTTGTGGGACATATTGTCCTGCTGGCCAAAAAAGCAGGACAACAAATATTTTTGTGAGACAAGATAAATATGGTAAAAATTGGCCACAGTCACTTGTGATTCCATATATGATGGACACTGTGTAGTATGCATTCTGTATATCACAGCGACTGTCGTGAATTAAACCATAAGTGACTGTGGTACTGACACACTGGACGTGTTTGCGCTGCACATGTCCAAGGAGGCTGGAGGCGTCATGGGCGCAATCAATGTTTTCATTGACTACAACAATAATAATTCAAACTACCAAAACACAAGAATGTAAGGCTTGTACCGTATATCCGTACAGAATTACATGAATGATTTACGAAAACTACCAGCTCAAAGCATGTTGCATTATACCATGGGTTCCATAAGTATTGCAACCAGGGTATGGTAGGGTGCAACGTTAGTATTCGCACTGTTGAGATTCAGTCAATTTTTGTTCTCCAAAAATAATGTAACTTAAATCTCTAGGCCTTTGCTATCTTTGAAATTGTGTATAACTTCGCAGAAGGTACATGTTGTGTGAGGTCATGTGGCATTTCCTCCATACACAAATTTGTAAGCGCGACCGACGACTAGAAATGATTGACAACTTACCCAAAATGTATTGATATTATTCCAAAAGTCAGACATTTAAACACGGAATTGTTTAGGAAAACTTCTCTTACTTCGTAAAAAATAATGAATTCTTGGCTTGTGCATGTTATAAGTACATGTATATTATTCCAGGCTAACATGGTGACACGGTCTGTACTCACTTGTATTTTCCTTCAAATCTAATTGTCATATGTGAGAAGTGCTGGCTATATATACAGCCAGTTTGCCATACGGCTAGCTCCATGACAAAACAGAAAGGTAGGCGAGAATGTTGCAGAATCGTGGCCTGGTGAGAACACTATATATATATATGTATTCAGCAACTGGTCTGTGTTTGTTCACAGCTACAAACAGCGGACAAGAAATGTGTATGCAAATGCACACATACAAGTCAGAAGAGCATGCTGATGAAATACATGAGGGAAGTGGCACATCATTTACAGAAACTGGAAGGACAGTATCACAGGAAAATCTCCAAAGAGGACAACCTGACAACCAGGTGTTCAATGGTAAGTCTTGACAAAATGATCAAATTAGCTTCAGTGTGATTCCTATGTGATTTACCCCTGCCACAAACATTACCTTTTCTGTGGAGTTATGTTTTACAGTTGGTCAACTTTTCTTGTATGGTCGTTTTTATACTCACCACTCCTGGTTGTCAGGGTGATGTATACCCGGGTATCAGATCTGATAAGTTTGTAATTGCACTGGTTTAGTGATTATTCGAAGTGCAGACTGCTTTATGATTTGTCAAATCTCATAAAAGAAAGTCAGAACAGCATTTTATTTCGGTATATACAGTAAATTCTGAACCATGATTGTTCAGAACCTTACATACTTGAAAAACGTGCTGTATTTTTATGGTAAGGGCAGTGCATAAATGTCACCAGGGTTCTCCTAGGCATATCTCTGCAATCAGATTTTTGAACAAAAAAACTTTACAAGGGTTCCAAAATTATGTCAGTGTTCCCCAACCTTTGCAAAAATACACATAATAATTGTACTTTATGACAGGTACATATTACTAGCAAACATCACTATTGATCATAGCGAACAGTGCTTATCCATCTATTTGGCTCTGCTGTCAGTGATGTGGACACTATATTTTCAAATTGTGTATCATTACTGGAATCATCATAACTGTTTACCATGGCTTGTTCTGTGTTAGCTTTACGTTAGAAATCTGCTGCAAAGTTTCAGAGGAATCCACCTGCCTTTACTGTACGTCCATGATGTATTGTAGCATGGTCCGTCCATGAGGGACTTTGATCGCAGTATTTGTAACTTTGTAGAAAGGAGAGTAAAGTGTTTCAATACATTGCAACTTTGTGGGAAGGAGGGTAAACTGTTTCAACATCTTACAACATTTTAGTTTTCTGTTGAGGAGGCATCGTGAAATGATTTCATGAGAAGAAAAAACATAAGAGCATGCAAAGACATCAATATTTTGCCATTTTTGTAACCAAGTAGAACAGAGCTATTTTATCGGCGGGCCGTATCGGAAGCAGTACACTCAAAAGAGCTAGAGAGTGACAGCGCGTACATACAGTCATGCAGTGGCCTCATTGGAATTCACTTGTCCGTCGGGCTAAGAGAATGTTATTTTCACTTGCCCGGCCTCAAAATTCACTTGTGACGGGCTTCGGGCGGCGAGAATTTTCGAGCCCTGTATTCAGTAGATTGGTTAATTGTCTGTCGGTGACCTCTGTCAACTTCGCACTCCTCTTAAACCACTTCTCAGAAAAGGCTCGTAATGGTTTACAAGTCAGTCTGGATGACCAGACTTGTACCTAGTTGTTCAAACGGTAATGAAATTTGTACATGCAAACTTAGGGGCTTATTTTCTTTCTTTACTTGACTGTTGATTGTCTTTGATTGTTCAGAACATCATTTGCTTGAAGAACATGCATTTGCAGTATGATAGCAGCAATTACTGCCATGCTGATCATGGCAAATACCGGTATGTTATGGAAATGATTTACCAGTAGAACTTTGGAAAACGTTTGAAAAGTCCTTTGGGTCAAGCACGATTCTTCAGATTTCTTGATGTGTTGATGAAAGGTGCATAGGCAAATGTTAGGGTTTAAATTTTTTGGCCAGAACATCTCCTGTGATACCACTGATCTGATAACTTTCCATTTTACATAGTTTTCTGTGTCATAATTGAGCTCAGTCCACCGTTTTAGAATTATTAGAATACAATTAAGATTCTTATACAGGCCACATGCTGAAAAGCAAATTCTTCTGCTAGTACTGCTGTATCCAGAGGACACTTGGTTCAATTTTTTTGCAATTTTCAGAAACTTATTGATCATTTATATTATATTTTGTTTAAATCATGGTATGTTCTTGGCCTGCCAATGTGTTTGTTTGAGTTTGGGTTTAGTGCAATATCCTCTGAGCTTTGGGTTACTTTTTGTCATTAATTTGTTTTTTCAACAAACAAATATTGTGTAATTTTGTAGATCCTGATGAAGCTGACAAAGTTGTTGATGGGAGTGAAGGCCATGGGATGACAGATAAGGATCAAGAAGTTCTACGCTCCTTGATACCATTGTTTGTGAAAGCTTTACCAGTTCAACAAACACTGGATAGGATGTCTGATGTAAGACAAAATAAACAAATTGTTTTCCCTTTGACTTCAAATGAGCCCACATTCAAGTCCACTGCCAAAGTAGGCAAGGGGGTAGTGTGATGCATCTATATCTGATTTTGGCTCAACTCATGTTTGGCCGAAACACCCCCTTCCCGTACCAAGAACAAACTTGTCCCATTCCAGTCTGTCTCATTGAACCTTTTAAGCCTGCTTAAATAAACCTAGCAGTAAAGTCTGAACCTGTCCATGGATAGTCACATACTCACACTTGCAATGACCTGTAGCAATCCAAAACCAAGATTACTCATAAAAATATTGTCCATGGCTATTTAGTGCCTTGAAAAATTTTGCATAGGAGGATGATGGTTGCAACCTACATGTAGTGTCTTGGATATTTTAATGTACATATTTCTAATTTATGTACATAAATCAAAACAGGCAACCATACACAAGGAAGGAGGTTAATTCAAATTGATACCTTAAAACTGGTATAAGGAGACATTGGCTCTGCAGTCAGGGTAGTGAACTTTTAAGTATTTCTCTTGCAAACATGTACACATAGTCATTAAAGAGTTCAGACTTGATGGTGCACATACTCTTTGACAACAAAGTTTACACATAATGTATCATATGTGAAATTTTCATTTGCTAATTTAGCATTGCTGTGTTTCATTTATTTGTGTAGGTATTTGATGAAGAGGAGGTTGAAGAAATCACACTTTCAAGCAAAACGCCGCATCAGCAGAGACGTTGCTTGATATATACTCTAATCAAGAAAGGTCCAGAGGCCTTTCAGAGGTTTGTCTCCGTTCTGGATAAAGTGCGCCCTCATTTGGCTGATGCACTGAGAGATCGCAAGAACGGAAAACAGCTCGATGAAGTTTTAGAAGGATTGCCATCTTTGGAACAGTGAATTCATTCTGACAGTGTCTTTTTTGCAGCAGAGGTGTAAATCTACCATGAAGCATTGGGTCATCTAGTTATGACAAATGTAATGATAGAAGCTGCAATACGATAGAATTCAGTCTATGATTTCTGCAAGTTACAGACCATGCAGTCAAATCTTGATAGTTCAGAGAATGGGCATTCCTTTGCTTGCTGATAAATACTGGGCGACATGAGTTCTGTACATGAAATTCTGTATGACAACACAGAAAAACCCAGAAAAATTTCATAATATCTGGCAGGTGAAGTCAGTGTTACGTCAATGAAATTTCATCCCATTTCAATTGTTGCATGCAGGTGAATTCTACAGCATCTGTAGCAGCACTTCTCAAGAATCTTTTTTACTACCTTGTACAATCTCAAATCGTTCATCTTAATTGATTTTATGCAAGTTCCTACCCATTCTAATAAATATACCTTGATTCTCGTTTTCTCATTATTGCAAGAGATGACACAAAGACTCTTTGGTAAGCAGTCTTTCTGTTACATCAGCCCTACATTATTGAATCGTGTTCCTTCTGACTTTTGTCATTCCAAGTCTGCTCTTTCCTTCCACCGTTCTCCAAAGACATATCTGTTAAACTTTAGTTTCAAGCTTTTTCATTCCCCTAGTCTCCACTGCCTGTGTTTCAGCTTTTCCTCCTTCATAGTGTAATTTGTCATTTTTGAGCCTCAAGCTCTGTAGTCAGAGGTTCAGCTCATTACAAGTGTACTTTATCATTATTATTATTATTATTAAACTGTAGGAAAAGTGAATCTTGTTAAGTTTTCCTGCAAAAAAAAGTTGTGTGTCAACTGAAATATTGTCAACTGGAGATATTAAATTTTTAGCTGATTTTGTTTAACCCTTGCACCCTGACCCCGTGGTACTCTATGACGTCATAGGACATTTATGTCCGAGCCGGGTTCAAAGGGTTAAGGGAGACTTCAGCTTTATATCAATTATCATGAGTAAGGTTATGCTGACTTTAAGCAAGAGTTTCTCCAAATGATATGTATACTAACTACTCAATCACTGTTCAGATTTTGCATTGCATACATTGTTTTCTTTTGACTTTTTGAGGAACCTGTAAATGGAAATTGATTCCACAGGATTTCCGAATAAATAAATAAATAAATAATAAATTGCTGAAGTAAAATCTCGGGCAGCTGCAACCATATTGGTGCTGTAATTTATTCACCAAAATTTTAGTGCAACATTTTACCAATTGTCATGAATTGTTTTGTTTTGTCGATAATTTGTACCAAATGGACATCACCTTCTTTGGCTACAGCTTTTTGTCAAAATCTTTGCAAAAATCTCAAAAAAACGGACTTGGAAATATTTTATAAAGGCGACAAAAAAACTAACTTTGGCACTCAAAAGGGTTAGGCTCGTGAAGTTTTCTTTGAAAGTATGGAAGTTAAAGTTAGATTTGTATTGCAAGGATTAATAAGCACTGAATTCCTTTGGGTAAAAATCTGTGTTATCTGTGTACAGTACTTTGGTAAATCAATCAGTGTGCTTCCATTCAAGAGCTCATGAAATTTTGTCCTTGCGCAAGGTGCAGAACAATAGCTGAAATACTTATATTGTTCAGACTTATACTGTTTGGTCAATAATATTAGCTTTGTAGAGAATTATCAAAAACATTCTGTGGGACCAACAAAATCCATTGGTTGTTGCATATTATGGTCAACAGGTGTAATCTTTTGAAAGTCTAGTATATTTTTTTTCTAAGGTAAGAATTCTCTGAAAGGGAAAGAAATGTTATATTTAAAAAGTCAACTCTTTTTATGCTTTGCCATGTGAATGAATTTAAGTGTCGACTGTTCATTCCAGCCTTTAGTGAATACATGACTGCCCAGTAGTAAGCAGCTTTGCTTCATTTATACATTTTCAGAGGTACTAGTAGTGGCCAGAACTTTTAAAAATTAAATTTCTACCATACACATAGTGTGTGCACCATTGTTTTGTAAGTCTGTAAAACAAGCATGTACTTATACCCAATAGATAGTTACTCTTTTGTGATCATGTCCTTTTGAAGGTGTTTTCAACTTTCTCAAATCAAAGTCTGTGTGTGAGTGTGGCTTTCGGTTGTTGTATCTAGAAAGAGGGGCTTTAGCATAGCAGATTTTCTCTTTTAATGATTCTGTGTAAAACTTATCTTTTTCGTACTATACGAGAGTAAAATAGTAATTGTGCAATGTCAGATGATCAAACAGGATCATGTTTGTACATTATATTGTTACATCTCTAGAATTTGTAATTTTACATTTTTTTCTAAAAAGTATTTACTCAAAAACTTGTACAGTTCTACCACAGTAACTTCCTATTAGTGCAGCATTGCTGGATTTTTACCACCTTTACATTTTATGCTGCCAATCATGTATATTTTTGTATAAATTTGTAAGTTTTTTAAAGATGATGTCCATTACATGACGCTGAATTTAACTCAGCAAATCAATAGGGCACATCAATTATATCTATTTTGAAAGTAAATTAAAAACTTATATGATAAAGAGTTCCTTGTGATAGGTGTGATTTATGCAGAGCCAGACACTCGGTATTCATTCTTGCTGGCCTACTTCCTCTCCATCACTCACATACATGTACTTTCATTTTATTGTCATCGTACCACCATCATGACTCCAAAGCTAATGAAACATTACCGATTGCCGATGACATCAGACTTCTGTGCATAAACATGCGAAGATAAATATTTAAACTTGCATTGAAAAATTTTGATTTTTATTGGAATAGTAAAAGTCACATGTGTGTTGATCGCATCATTATGCTGCAATAATCGAGATAGGTGCGCAGGGGCAAAACTTGTCAGAAATTCACCCCAAAATTTTTTCTTTGTTACCATATACAACAATTTTAAGTATGCCAACCCTAAAGCCAACCCTAACCCTTATTCTAAACCCCTCCAAACATTGTATTTGATGTGCTTCTCCCAAGGAAAGTCTGCAATTAAAGTGACTTCGGGGGGGGGGGGGCTAAATGAATTCTTGCCAGAATTTCTGTCAGCCACAGGAGATTTCTAGCACAGGTCACATTTTTCAATAACAAATCTGCAATCATGATCAGTGCCATTGAACCATTTTAGGAAACTCCAATGCAAGATAACGTGGCAATTACATATGAGTGGATGGCATAGTTCTATTCTGCCACCTTAGATAGCTCCACTGATCACGAATGACCAAATGATAAATTGACCACCTCAATAATTGAAAAGAGTGTGAACACAATCTACTAATTTTTATTATTCATTTTATTAAGGTAGAACGCACCTCGGGGACAGAAATTCGGGCCTTCAAATTTTATCAATTTTCTTCTGACCTACCACTTGTGGGGGCTCATTTTGAAGCTCTTGGCGAAAGAAAAGTTTTCACCGTCTTAGTTTTTCGAAAATCGAAAATTTATTTTTTCCCATAGAGTTAACACAGGGATGGCGGCCATTTTGAATTTCAAATATCGAGAAATCGCAAGTTATTTGTCTCTCTAATACCAAAGTTTGCACGGTGACCCCTGATTTTTATTCTTGCTTCGGTAAGAGAATGGTTGAAAGTTTCACTGAGGAAAGTTTAAGCAAAAGTTTAAGTCTTTCACTTTCGAGGTGCATATTACCTTAAAGGGACAAAGGAGTGATAACTTCATGGTTTTCAATAGTTTTGTTGGAAACATTGAGGTTTATCTGCACACGATATATTACATGAATAGGAACTAGGACAATGGAATTATTTTGCAGCCAATTGAGAAAATACATAATTGTTTTGAGGAACAGTTGCAGCTATCTCTTGATTGGTAGAACACATGCACAGTAGATCGAAAATTGTATGCTGACATACCATTTTGCTCTGTATTATCTGTTTACAGGCATTTGATTGTTAGGATGTTGAGAGCAACGTGTGACCAACTATTGAACATGTTCAATGACAATGTTTGATTAATACTCTAATAACCAAAGGGCCAGAAGCGTACAAAACATTTGTCTCTGTGTTGGATGTGTGCCCTCATCTACCGTAGTCAGGACCAGGAACAGAGACAGAAAGGGAGAACTGAAGGATTATCGTGTGGCGATGTCTAAAATTGTGTCTGACACTTTGTAGCAGAGATGTAAAACAAAGAATGCTTTAATTTTACAGAATAATGCTATTAAAAATTAATGAAAAACACTGCAATGTGACCCAAACTGCGAGTCATATAGACTCCATAACTATGAGGTCACTCAAATTTCGTTTGTTATATGCCTCAACAGGAAGAGACCAGTATACTCAGTATTGAAACGCCACCAGTGTTGGAAGTGGAGTACACCATCTTAAAGCGCCCTCAGTGTATGAGTGGTCGCAATGTTGGAATGTAATGGTGGATTCTACATGATTCTGCATGAAACCACTCAACAATAAGGGCACACAGTATCTTCACTGACATCAGATAACATCCATGGATGCATGAGAATGAGCATGAAAGATACATTGGTGTATATCTACCTCCTCCTGACTAGATGAATAATCACATTCATCTTGCCATTCATCTTGCCATCTGAACATTGAGATCATTTCTTGTGTACTTGTAAGTTTTGTTGTTGTCCTCACACTGAAATCTGATTGTTTGGGAGCTTAACTCTTGTTGTTCCCAATACTCAAATTCTGCACAAAGCATTGTATCATTGCACATATCTGAATCTTGACTTTTCATTCTTGCCATTATTTAACACAAGATGTGTTAGATGTAAGTTGTCAACTTTCTTTTTGTATTTACCAGTCGTAGTCGGAACATAAATTTCCCATGCCCAGCTGATCTTTTGATGTGCAAATGTTGTTTTGAGAGTGCCAAGATCGCTGTGGCCTTCCTCATGCTTACACATTGGCAACTACCAAGTTCACGACTGCTCTGTTGAATGAATTGTACATTTTTACTATTGTATCATGCAGCTGCATAAAAATGAAATTTTCTTTAAAATTGAACTGCATGTGTAATCCTGCACTTGCCTGCAATTTCTGTTATTTAAAAATAAGTCTATTTACAGGGCGTTAATGCAATTTCATGACAGAAGTACATCTACTTTTTCATATTTATATTTCTTCTTTCTTCCAAATTTTACAGTAGCTGAGACGCCCTGCAGCTTTCTCTGCTTGATAACATACTTTGCCTGATGTTAATATGCACATTTTATACTGACATTTTATGTATAGTGAACAATTTATATTCTAAAATCGCATCTCTGTACAAAATTTCTAATTTCATAAGAAAATGGATTCTAAAGCGATGTTAAACATACCATTGTGCAATTATTTTTTGCAAATAAAAACTTTTATATTTTACTATATTCAGTTTGAGATCTATTTACTTTGTCTGTTGTGATGGCCATCATCAGTCCCACTCAAACAGATACTTCATTCTATAATCAGCAATTTAATCAAAATGCAACGAGAATGCATTTTCATTGGCCATCATTTCCTGTGCCTGTCATTTAAGTACGTCGGTTCAGATATTTAAACTTTGTTGCAAAGTTCCATCGAATGGCCGGTCGTCTTCGTAATTTCAATAACAAAGTCATAGTATGGACAATTTCTGTGTCCAGTTGGGTTTGACTGAATTTAGCCAGCTCGTCCCAAAGTGACAGACCAGCAGACATGGCATGCCAAGTACTGACTGAATTTCAGGTCCCAGGCTTTGGTAGCACAGTAATAATGACAAAAAATTCCTATTGTTAACTGTCATTTTTACTTATTAAAAAAACACCTTTGATTTGAAAACCCTGGCAGAAAGAAAAAATCGTTGCAGCAATGAGAATGAAAATATTTTTCATTTTCTGTATTTAAAATATGTCACTGTATATCAATGTTTTGTGAAATTGTGTATGTTGCTTTTTCATACCGAGTTCTCACGGAGAAAACAGAAAAGGATCAGGATTTTGCAATGCTTTGTATATGAACTGCAGATTTCATTCTGATTAGTACACTTTGCGACTTTCAGATTGCAAACATTTAGATATCTCATATCTATCTCTGAGATATTAACGCCAAATACTGTAACTGAATGATGCAATTCGTAGCCGCATGATGCTTTGAAAAACAGACTTTCAATTCGTAAACATCCAGATGTATTTGATACCGTATGTCTGATTATTGATGCAATTTTTGGCTGGTGTGATGCACTTTAGGAATTAGGAGCCCGTGCCTTAATTCAAAAACACACTGACCCCTCTATTGAGCATTTAAAAAACATGGTGATCCCCCTATCACCAAAGTCAAAAACAGGGTGACACCCCCATCCCCCACTCCCATGGATCCACTGGCCCAAGGCTGCAGAAACTGGCCAGTCCCTAAGTACTGCATTGCAAATTGATGTTGGACTGTGAGGGCGCACGGAGCCATTTCCATTGATCGGCACAAGAGTGAGACAACTTTTAATCAGTGGATAAAATACTACAGTAAAACAAAGTGCAAAGCCTTTTTTCTCGCAGCAGACAGCTTCATAAGGGTGTGAGACAAGGGTGCTCTTTATCACCATTACTGTATATTATGGCAGCAGATGTTTACGAATTAAAAGTCTGAACAGTAGTGAGTTAGTTTCTGCCGGATTCCGGGAGAAACTCCCCTGTATAGCCTTCACCCCACTAATCGCGTTCACCCCACTCACACGTTTCACATGAAAGCAGAACACAAATCATCGCGTTCACCCATAGACAGTACTCTACTGTCTATGGTTCACCCAAATCAAACATTCACAAATCACAGACTTGAACCAAGTCTAGATTTTTGGCTAATAGTTGTTAGGTCTCTGTATTTTCACAGCTAGTGCCTGCATGAATATGTATTGTAAATCCATCTTTGTGAAGTGTATTACTGTACATGTACAAAAAAGTTTGATCGTGTAGCCTTTGCAGGAAAAGTTCAGCTCAACTGCTACACATGTTTCAGACAACACAAGTGTGTTGTATGGTTGTGGATAATACAGAGAGGAGTATAATTTTTGTTTCTAATATTAGGCTACATACCAAAGTCTACTGCTTGCTCCCATAGAAATGTGCTTGGTGCTACATTTGCCCCGTTAACTGACAATGGTTAAAAATGATGAGGTTCAAAGTAGTGAATTTAGTAATGAGTCGAGTTTGAAAGGTTTTGTACTGACATCAACAACTCAAGGAAGAAAATATTATTTTTAAGGAACAACTTTACAACAACTATGGAAACAACTATGGAAATTCATAAATCCAGTACAAATTCATAAAATTTATGCATATCATAAGCACATCCCTGAGCACACCGTCAGCATTACCTGTCTGTCGGTATGTTCATAGCTAACTCTCTACTGCTACTACAGCAACCTTTGTGTAATATGACAGATGCATCAACGTACTGCAAAGGTCTTTCCAGTAAATTTCTGGAATCTAACCGGCCTTGTTGTATTATGTAGCTTACTAAATAAATTCTTTATGCCCATTTCATATCTGACAGACAAAAGTGAAGTAAAAGATAACATAAATCTTGCAGTCGTATCTGTTTGGTTTGCAAGTAAATGGTTTTAGTTGCCAATCCTCAAAAGGACATCGTCATTTTACTGACAGTACTTCTCATTTTTCGCACAAAGCTGCGGAACTAGTACTCACCATGTACGGTAATTTCATTTTAACCATTTATCTATAGTTTCGCTGTTTGCTGCAGTCAATAAAATAGGAGGAAACTATACAATACAATAGTATAGCTAAGCTCCGCATCGATGTATACACATCAACTGCACACCTGAAAATGGTGGACAGCACTAAAAATTAGATAGATCTTTATTGAACCGTATGCCAGTCTGACATATTAGCACATACAATAAAGATATTGAACCTTGAAAAAGGAAACTTCAAGTTGCACAAGTCAGAAAGAAAGAAAGAAAAACCTCAAAATTCATTTAGAAATAATATAACACTTTCTCTTTTGAAAACAACAATAAATAAATTTTGCCAAAGAAACCGCTGTGTTATTGTTTGTCATTATTTCAATAAATGTTTCAGTTAAACTTTGTTTCTTGTCTTTTAAACGCGGGTTTTGTATTCTTTCTTTGTTTTTATGAGTAAAAAGTGTATTTCGTCTTCTATTTTGTTACTCTTGCGACATGGGCAGAGATGCTTTTCTGCTCCTATTTTACGATGTCTACCTGTTTCTATGTTAAGTCATAAGAAAGATAGATAGAGTGGCAACGGGTATTGTTTAAGGCGTGAAGCGGTTACGTAACCCATCCATGTTCGCCTCGCCTCAGGTTGCTCTCGCCTCTCTTTTCCGAAGAGTGCCGACCATGAATCCTTCGGTAATTTTCGGATTTTCGCCAATTGTTAAGCGAAAGTATGTTCGGCAAAGTTTGTGTTGTTGTTGTCGTGTGGTGCTGAGCGAATTGACGTGCTGGCGAAAACGGGAGTGTTTTGAGCTTCAGGAAAATGAGTTTTACCGTTTTAAAAATTCCTCTCACATTTTTATGAATATATAATGAGTGTATTTGAACCAAATTTGAAAGTCTTTTATCGATACTGTCTGGTTTTACTCAATGATTACGGTCAGTCATACCGTCTTTTACACGTGCGTCAAGGAAAGACATGTTTTTGAAACTGCTGGCGTGTTATATTTTGATTGGCGTGAAGCAGTGTTTCTGGCCTGAGAGCTCACAAAGTAACTATGGTTGCTACGCGACTGGCAGTACGATGCCATCTCGTCGTATTTTTCGCATAATCTCGGGTAATTATCAACCACAAACAAAGCCTCCAAAAAGTTGAACACCTTTGAAGCTTATTTAATATGAAAAGCCACCCTTATGAAAATTTTTAGCCTGCTGCACAGTGTTCCTGCACAGGTGCGGCACTAGTGCAACAGACAATTACTGTAACTCAACTGTAAGGCGACTTTTTCGCATGCAAATAGCTGCTGCCGCACAGGCGCAAGAAATGATAAAAACAGTAACTGTGCGGCAGCTTTGTGCAGGAACTGTGCAGCAATATACAGCAGGTTGCGGCAGCTCTGCTGTAAGGCGATTTTTTCTCATGCAAATTAGTTGCTGCCGCACAGGTGCAAGAAGCAATGAAAACAGTAACTGTGCGGTAGCTTTGTGCAGGAACTGTGCAACAATACAACAAGTTGCAGCAGCTTTGCTGTAAGGTGATTCGTTCGAATTATACACATTAGCTGCACTGAGCAAATATATAGTGCAAGAAATGCTGAAAACAGTAACTGCAGTAAGTTTGTGTTGGAAATGTGGAAGCCTGTGATTGCACAATAGCCCTTTGAACTACAGAGTACCTGAAAGACTGTGCAGGAACTTCACAGAAAATTGTGGCATCTTGCAGGACAGCTACCAGGAGTAGGTAAAATTTGCGGCAAATTATTTTGCATGTTACTGCAGATTTGCCGCAAACTACAAATGCAAAATTCCTTCATAAGTTGGCATAATTCCACAGAAGTCAGCTCTGGGATAAACTTTTACCAATTTCAGCAACAGTAAGAAAACGAAATACATTATTAAATAGACGAGAGATACTGAAAACCAAAGAAGCAACACAATTAAGTGACAGCAAAATTTCTTGTATTGTACCATAAGTTTCAACGTTTTTATCTTTTACAACGATATAATACTTTCAGCTCAGATATGTACACAAAAGTTGTAAAATCGCTTGTGTAAACATGGCCAATGTTAGTGACACCGTTGAAAACCTGACAGACTGTGGAAAGCACAAGATGTGTTTTATCCAGCTAAGCTCTGAAATACCAGTTTCACAAGAAAAAATGGTCAGCGCAAATAAAGTTATTGTTAAATAAAAAGACAGAGAGAAAAAAAGATTAAATTCAAATTGTGGTACGATTTATTTTAAATGCCATGTTCATTTCATGCCACAAGTATCTTCAAGAGATTTTCTTTTGACTCGAGAAGTTTCATGTAACATTTACATTACTGTCATAGGCTGCGATTTGGCTTTCTGTTCTCTGAATTTCTTGTCCCTTCCTCACTATGCATTCTGAAAAATACAAATCGTTCAGGGAAGAGTATAAGTCTTTACCGTTTGACCACACATTTAAACATCGCAATTTGATGAAAGACATCAATAATTATTTGAAAAGAGACAAAAAAGTTGAAAACTTGAAGCAAAAAAATGCATATACATTTATGATTATTAAATTAATAATGATCAAATGTCAAACAGCGGACAGCTCGCCGTATGTTGTTTACAAATTACATACCAACGGCTGCGACGGGCGACAATCTGCAAAAATCTCAGCACTTACTGTAACTGTTGTGAAACGAAAGTGAATTCAGTATGAATCAGTACTCAACGAAAATTTATCTGTAGCTAAACATAGATATGCAACGATTACAGAACATTATAGCGATGAACAGACGGACGGTACATTGACTTACCGGTACATTTGAGAATGGGTCGCAGAGGCTGGATGATTCGATCCCGGTTCCGGTTGCAGGTCTCTCCGAACCGTGTGTACATACTTAGAAAACATAGTCAGCATTTTTACTGCTGTTCGCGTTCACAAATTTTGAAACCCGTCAATCTCTGGTGCTGTATACACGTTTTTCCAACACTGTGATATCATTTGGCTGGCGATTCCATAGAAAGATCACGAAATTGTCCACTAGATAACTCCCTAACAACAAGTACAAAGCCGATGGTACCAAAATCTAACTTCGCGCCGATCAAGCCTCATGACGTTAACGGAAGTGCGATTATAAATCATTACGCGATTTATAATGTAGTCCCGTTTTTAAACGTTGGAATTGACTCTACATTATTCACCAATCCGTTATGTTTTATACTTGATAGAGCACCCAATTTACAAGTATAATGAAACTGGTTATTTTCATCATAGAAAGACTCAAAATAGAGTAAAATTTCTTTCAACACGAAGATTCAATATCAATGCGCGAACTGAACTTGATGAACCGTGACCTCAGAGTGTAAACATGTCGGCTGCTCTCAGTCTCAGCGCTGGACGTTCGCGAAGCAGCGTATTGGATTTTCGTACAGCGGTCGGGATGGGGTGTGAAACACCCCAAAATTGTGCTCGGCAATTATCTAACGCTGAAAACATGGACAAAAGCATTGAATATCAATCCAGTCATAACAGAAAGCGAGATTCTGTTAGCGATGACAGGACACAGACTTAGTGCTGGGCACTGTACGTACGTAACGTATACTGTATACACTGCTATAGCGTGAAGTCTGAGCACGTCCACGGCCCTGGTTCTGCTTGGAGCCAAGGTACTAGTAGCGGGTCCTGCGACATTGAAGTTATTTGTTTGTTTCTACAATGGAAAGTTCTCATCTGTCGATATTTTTAAGGTACAGATTTGCAGTAACAAAAGTCTACGACGCGTCCTTACACAAGTTACAGACCATCATAGATTTCGTTCGAAACTGTTTCAGTGTATTTTGGTATCACTCGCAGAAAATACAGAGTTAAACTTGCAAGTCAGACAAGTCCCTGTTTTAAAAAATTGTTTTCCTAAAAATTCAGTTGTCGATTGAACCTTAATTTACCAAACCAGATCGTCGAATGGGGTACTCATGTAATGATGTTACATGTCACTGCTGTATAATACAGATGTACTCTTTATATCCATCATCCTGCAATGTTGTTGAGTTTAGGCCTGTGTCGCTTTCGCCAGCTGAACTGTGCTTTAAAAGCTATCCATTATCTAACAGTTTTTATAATTTAAAAGTTGGATTGTCTGTTATAAAAATAAATGAATGTAAAATATAAATGAAAGGTCAGTTTTGTTTTCTTGAATATGACTGGTCACGAAGTGCAATGGTACACTGTACTCCCGGTAATGAAATAGTCGGCAATGTGCCCATCATGTGTTGCTCCATATTTGCAGCAATAACCAATAACAATCTGTACATGTAATGTCATTTCTGGCACACAAGCTGCACACTTTGATGGCCTGCTGCACACAAGCTGCACACTTCAAGGTCTGTTGTACACAAGCTGTACACATTTTACATTTGCCGCACACAAGGTGTACAGTATGGAGATTATTGCACAGAAGCTGCACAGTTTTGTCTCCTGCTGCACAGTTTCTGCTCAGATTAACACTGTGCAGAAACTGTGCAGCTAGCTGCATTTTCCTGCACAGCCTCTCTTGCACAGCTTTCCTGTGCAGCACTAGTGCAGCAACTCTACGGCAGAGCTGCCGCTAGTCTACAGCAGAGCTGCCGCACAGTTTCATTTTCATAAGGGCAATAGTCTACCGAGACGACCATGGAACAAAAGGCATGCAAGTGTTGCCACTCTGTCTATATGTTTCTCTGTGGTTAAGTTGATGTGCACATAGTCTAAATTGTGTTAGAGAAGCCCTTGTGCGTGGATTTTTCATAATATCTAAATAAGTTTCAGTGTTGGTGTGTTTTGAATAAACGGTATGTCCTTAATTTATTTTTCATATTGCCCTGTTTATTATCATTAAATGGTACATTATGTATTTTGCGTCTAAAATGTTCTTTTTCAAATCTGTTTTGTCTACCTGTTGATTTTCCCAATTTTTTTCAAAGCCAAAGCTTGACAATAATTCATGTACTGTAAACACCATATTGGTGTTGCTTTGCGTCATGACCTACCCCCTGCTATACACCCTTTGCGCCTGTCACGAGGGGCATGGAATTATGGGAAAATAATAACCGGAAGTGAGGTAAAACATACGATGACTCCTATACCTGTACACGCAAAGGTGTGATTTTTGGGTGAAAAAGCTTGAAATACAAAGTGCATATTTATGCCACCAAAGAAAACACCTATTGGTGCATGGAACTAGCTCTGGTAAGTGTTCGTGTGCATTGGTTAGCACCGCAATATTTTGTAACTGTAGATATCGGCGATTTTCGGCCCGCGAAGCGGGCGAGTTGTAGACTTTCACTGCGCTACGCACAACGTATGCCGGCGTAGCATAGCCGGTACGTCAAAATCTTCAGAATTACGAGTAAAAACATCAAAATTTTAATGAATTCATATCTGTTGACTTATATTTTCATTGCTGTGTTTTTATTTTTAAAATATTTGGAACAAATTGAACGTTCGCGAAAATTTGGTTCCGCTGTGCTACTATACTACGGGTCCCTTGGGTACGGGACGCGCACGGTCAACGTACCGGCGCCACTGTCAGCAGGGCCGTATGAAAGACCAGCATTACGACTGGCAAAATTGCGAATATGTTGATCATTTTGAAATTGAATTTTATTACGGAGACACAATGGAAACACCTTGTGACACGGAGAAACAAGTATTTTTTAAGGATAATGCGACGGTAGCGTCGTTGACAGTGCCGTCTGGGACTGCGAGCACAGGGGTATGGTAGGCCTATGTGCCCGTGTCAACACAGCTGATGTCGACGTCCAAGTTGGAGCGCAGAAAAAAACAAAAAACGGAAATGAAAACAAGACGCGAAGTGGCAGTTTTCAAGGAATGGCTTCACACCATGACAGAAGAAACTTGCGAAGTTCTGAACATTCCACCACCTGAGTTATATCAATTGCCAGCCGTTTTTTTTTCTGAGCGACGGGACTCACTGACAGCGCTCGTACGGTAAAGCCTGCGTACAACGACTGCTCGATGCCGGCGTGACACCAACTGTGGCTTCACAACTAAGCTAAGCGGGCACAAAAACTCAACCGTTATTCTGTGGCCAGTGCAGACCAGCAGCGTCAGATGAGCAACATACTCGCTGCGCCGGTACACAACCTGCATCCACGACCGACCGTGACCGGAAGTACAAGCCTGATGCCGGCCGAATATACACCGCGACCGGTGGCCGGTCCTTCGTATGCTAATATCGAGGTCCCTTGTCGTCAATGCATCATTCAAAATGCCCTCCATCAGTTGCCGCAACTACCAGGGATGTTCTCAAATGCACACATCAGCGGTGGATCGTTCAACTTTACCTTCAACATCACCGGAAATAATTCCCTATCTAAACAGTCTTCACCTGTATACCACGTTGCATCGCCTCCAAACGTCGCCGACCTGCAGTGATCTACTCCGATTCCGACTCAGATTGAATTATTCAACCGATAACATAATTAGACTTTCTCGTTTTGAAGTTTTACTCATTGTTCTTGTTCCAGTGTACATGAATTTCGATTATAATGATATAAAATACGAACGGTTTCGCTTGAAAACATTTTGTAGTGTCGTACGTGTGAGCATGGAGGTAGTAGAGACGTTGTTTGAATGTACCAGCTGAGGGCGAATAACTCTATTGGTTAAGTAATATCCATCCGCCGACCCGAAGAATTTACTTGCTCGACGAAGTTACCAACGCAACGTGTGTAATTTGGGAACATATGTAATAATAACAGAACTCCATGACCTTGCCTTGACGTTTGTATGGTACGGAAGTTATTTTCACTCGTGATGCGGTGTATCCTTGCTGTATTTTCACTCGCTTCGCTCGTGAAAATACGGCCGCAGGATACACCGCATCACTCGTGAAATAACTTCCGTACCATACAAACGTCAAGGCTTAATAGTTGGCCTTCGTGCGCTGGTCTTCGTAGGGTTGGGCATTTTTGTCTAGCCCGGATTGTTCGCAGGACATGTAGGTTTTCTGTCACTTTATTCACTCAGTATTGCCTTACTAATTTGTTCATTCATATTAGTTCGAGCTTCTGTGCATGGTACGACACAATTCAAGACCATCGAAATTCTCACTCCGCTGTGAAAGCCGATCAAACTTGAGAAGCAGAAAAATCTCCCGATAACAAGAATCTACAGCTGCAGCAAAAAGATGTCTGATGTGTCGGTGTGCCGAAACTTTTTATTTACGGTATGGATACCTTCCCGCTCGGGACCCCGCTGCGGTTGTTAACTGTGACGATTATAGCGGTAAGTAACTAGTATGTAAGTGTTACATTCGACCGTGGAGGTTAAAAATACCCCAGGCTCCGTTTAATATTCGACTCCTGCATGATTTACTCGCTTTGAACACAGCACATCTTAAATTCATAGGACAGCTGCAGTGCGTGGATAAATTGGATATGAGCGGCAAGTTTGATGTCATTTTCGACAAAGTTCATACCACAGTCCTTGAAGTACGTATACTCACGTTTGGATCGTCACTTCACGAATCCCCATGCTACAACAAGGGCTTCGCGATCCAAAAGCCTGTGCTCACTATAACCTACCATCTCAGACTAGTGAGTTCAAGATGGCCGACGAGTTGAGTCAGAGTACAAAGAATAAGACACACCCAACAAACTTAATGGTATAGTGAAGGAGTAAAAACCTGAAAGACGGCTTTCCTTGACACAAATTTAAGTATATAAGTCTGAATTATTTAATTCTTAACTTCCATTGGAGGTAAAAAAAATTTCCAAAAAATGCCACCGGGACAAGGTTTTTAAAAATGGCTTCTCCCCTTTCCAAAATAGTAGAAGTACAAAAGCATGTATGCAAAAGTTAAAACATCTTAGAGTGTTTTTAGGCTATGTAGCCCCCGCTGTTTGTATTTGTCTCCTGTCTTTAGTCTACTTGCTCTGTCGCCATCTTTTTCTGTGTGCTCATTTTGACATCTAAGAAAATAAGAATCATTTTCAAATTACTCTTTTAGGTTATTGTGAGGGGTATTTATTCATGTCATACAGATAACGGTTGCACTTAGCCACAAGTCACCATCTTCGCCTGTTTATTTTGTCTGCCCGTAAGGGACTAGGAGACCCTGAGAGGGGATGGTGAAATTTGGCAAACATGCAGAGCAAAAATTACCTAAATGTAATGTTTGTAACCTTTACTGCTTTCACAAAAAAAAAAATTCTCATGACTCTCAACAACCCCCCCCCCAATTCCTGTAAAGACATATCAATTAACCCCCCCCCCCCCAAAAAAAAAAAAAAAAAAAAAGAAAAAAAGGCAAAAGCAGAAAAAATCCTTAAACAGTATCGGCAAAAAGTGCATGTTGATCATCCCCAACATCTATTAGTGCGTCTTTAACAACGATAATATTTTGGTCAGTCATGTGATGGTTACGTCATTCATATCCGGTTGGAGATCAATGACCCAGACCTAACTGCTGAGGTCAGTGTACAGTGCATGCCACCTTGGGAAATATTTCCAACAAAGCAATGTCTGTCTGTACTTGGAGTAAATAAAAGTATACCTTCATTTAAAATGCTTACTCTAGCTGCCATTTCCTTGGATTGTGTGGAAATATGTCTTAAAATTTTTAGTTTCAGATATTGCATGCCTATACATAGCCCTATTCTCCTTGTGGTAGAAATCTTTGCTTGTTTTTGGGTGCCCTTGTGGTGAACTAACGCAAACATACCTTGCATGTATAGAAAAGCTTAACGTGGCCCCAATTTTCTTCACTCAAGCTTAGATTACAGATTGTAATTCAATCTTACACCTTGTGGTAGATGTATTTCTAAAACATTAATTTTGATCTGACTCTACAGTGCCATACATGCAATTTTAAATTTTAATCATGTTTCCTCAAATTTTTTTTTGCTATCCATACGAAGGATAAAGTAAGTATGTGTGTTGTGATGGAGGTTTAAACATTCTCTTCAAAGTGGGTTTTAATGGTTAGATTATGTCTTTTCTGGTGTTGCACACATATGTTAATTGGGTCATGGGCTGTAAACCCAACCACAACCAAGCATTTGTAGAGTGCATGTGGATGATGTTGTTCAGGATATATTCATTGCATGGGTGCAGCTGTATTTTGCATTTAGATTGTCTTTACAACCTGACATGACACAGCGTAAACCACCTTGCGTGAGGCAGAAGTGTCAAACCTAGAGTGAGAGCCATAGGATAATACTACCATAGTCATATTGGTGATTAAGGCATTACAGGTAGATTTCAGTATTTTTCCCTCATATTAATGACACAGTTTCTTTCAATCTTGGGAAATTCTCTTTGATACAGCAAGTCTCCTTGTGTACAAGTTTGATTCATATCGGAGTTCTTCATATTGTTTTAAAAACTATACAATACTTTGCTCAAATTAATATTTATGATATATTGCATGGCAAAGCTCCAGCATACTGTATCGTAATCCAAATTCATTTTGCAATTGAAATTCCGCATTGACCACTTTGACCTTATCTTGCCATGCCCATCTCTTTCGCATGTAATATATATATATATATATATATAATATATATATATATATATATATATTATATATATATATATATATATACACACACACACACACACACACACACACACACACACACACACACACACACTCATATGAGTGTGTGTGTATTATATGCTGACATACACACACATAAAGAGAAATAATATGCCTCGATTAATCCTCTTTTGACCAGGCTCCATAAACAACCACAAAATGCAACTTGGGAGAGCAAGGATTAATTACTAATTGCTTTGAATATTTCTTTTCAGTTTGTAAGCCTGATAACTGTTGCAATGACTGCACCAACAGGAGCAAACTCATGCCGTACAGAAGATCACAAATATTTCTTTGACCCCCTCTGCTGCCGGATGTGTCCACCAGGTGAGAGAATATTTAAATGTGGGCTACAAGGGATGCCCTCTTTGCTGTTACCAGGTGATAATTTGTGAAAGTTTTCATTACTGAGTAAATCATCATATCTGTAGCTGAAACATTTTGACCACTTTCAATTGTGGCAGAATTTTTGCTAAGATTTTGAGCCTTCATAATGTGTGATATGAGGGAAGGTTACAAAGTCTTGCTTGTATCTTGTGGTCCTAGAACTGATACCCCCTTTTAACTAAAGGAGATTACAGTTCATTTTGACTGGACTAAATTTTTTATTAGCTCACGTGTTCACACACGTGAGCTAATGTTGCAGCAATGTCTATCTGTGTATCTGTGTCTGTCTGTGGGCCCGATATCTCAAAAACAATTGATCAGATCAAAATCAAATCTGGTAGATAGATTCAGTTTGCAAATGGCAAGAACTGATCAGTTTTTGGTGGGTGGGTTGCATACTTTTTGCTCATTTGCATAATTAATGATGTTAGAAAAAAACATATACATTGAGAACAAATACACACAATTTGATTTGCTACAAATATTGATCACACCCAGATGTATCAGCCATGAAAGATATGAGGGGGTGACAAGAACGGTAATTGCTAATTTGCATATTTAATGAACTTTTTCTAATTAGGGATAAATATCTGAATTGACTTGACCAAAGTTTACGAAACTTAGTATGTATATTGAAGATACTATGATTTAACATTATTGAAAGTCATTCAACATTTTCACTTCAGCCAATTCCTAATTTGCATATTTAATAAACTTTCCTAATTAGGGGTATATATCTTGATTGACTTGACCAAAGTGTACGAAACTTAATGGTATGTATATTGAAGATACCATGATATAACAGTATTGAAAGTTATAATAAGCATTTTCACTTCTGTCAATTCCTAATTTGCATATTTAATGAACTTTCCTAATTGGGGATATAAATTTCAATTGACTCGACCAAAGCTGATGAAACATGCTATGTACATTGATGATACTAGGTTGAAACAATATTGAAAGTCATTTCGCATTTTCATGTCAGCTTAATTATAATTAGAATATCTAATGTGTATTTACAGTTTAGCATATATAGCTTGAAGGACTTGACCAAAGGCAGTTACACTTGCTTTATAAAGTGGTGATACAATGACAGCAGTCAGAGAAATTAAGTATTTTTATTTCAGCTAATTAGTACATATTTGAATACTGAATGACCTTTAGAATTAATCTGTGGTGAATATTGTTCATTATGTTGATCATAACACTTTCAATGAAGTTGCAAACATGTGGCAAAGGTTCAAATTTACACACAACTGCAATATATAATGAAACACGCATGTAAGCATTTTCAGTTAATCTCCAAATGGGAATTTTTAGCGGTGGGCTACCCTTTTTTTCAGCAATCTATTCATATGTTAATCACCAACCAGAAGAATACGTTTTCACAACAAAACAATATGTATAAAGCCCTAAACTGCAACCTCTGCCACAATTTTTATCCGTTTTATGACTTTTGTGGAATAAGCGTCCCCAAAGTTGGCACTTACGAAAAAGGTAGAACTTCCTTGGAGAACTTCCCTTTTAAAGACAGGACAAACCTGCATGAGATGATGGGGAGAATCACTTTGAATTATGATCTTGAACATGGGTATGTATGCATTGAAGCACTTTTGATATAAAACCTAAGGAAGTGTGCATGTTGGCAAAAAATATAATTGAGACGTCTGCTATTTAGACGCAATAATTGTATCAAAGTTTGGTCATGGAAACAAACTAGTGTGTCCAAATAGGTAATGCCTTCATTTCTTCATTTGCTTTGCAATGAGGTAAATACATTGTACCGTGCTCTGTTTCCCCACATAGGTCATAAAGTTGAAAGTCACTGCACATTGTCAAACAGTGCTAGTAGTTGTGTGCCGTGTCCTGAGGGCTACTTCAAGAGTCACTGGAGTGGCGATACACATTGCACCGTGATTGACAAATGCGACAAGAGATTCGAGCATGTGAGTAAACTGGCATCCCTTGATAGAACCACGAATAATGAGTGTGCATGCGATGTTGGATATAAGTATACTGACACACAGGAGCTATGTATTGAAGCACCAGATGAACAGCAGACACCTCTTCCAGGTAAGAATGCACTAACATCACTCACTAGACTGAAATCTCTAGAGATTCAATTGCACGATTTGTACTTGTATTAGTCTTGTTGGGGCCCTTGAGTAAGTCTTCAGGGATAATCATTACCCCTTAACAGAATGATAAGTTGAGCTACGATAGTTTGGATCTAGGCAGGGCTTGCCAATGCGTGTTGCGCTGATACACCCCCTGACTGTATGCTTGTATGTTTAACCCTTTTCCTGCCGAGCGCCCTTGTCTGTTATTCTCCCAAGTCAGTAGAAAACCGCCCCATAATATGTGCCTGCAAAAGATTGGCTCTCCTGCATGTTATCCTGCCAGCCATTTTGGCAGAAATCGCCCATTTTCAGGGTAGTTTTAGCCGTACTTATACGTGTTAGACTTCGATAATTTCTACATGCCCGTAGACAGGGGAAGGAGCTCAAGGGTTGCTGCAGAAAAAAATTGAGGTCACCGGCTTTGTTTGCCCCTGGGAGTGCGTCATTTTATTGCCGTTTCATGTTTATTTTTTCGGAAATAAACTCCTTCAGTATTACGTACGTCCGCTAGGCACAAACATCACCTCACTCGTCTGTTAGTCAGAGACCCTGAGGGTCGTGCTAGGGGTGCAGCAGCACCGTCAAACCTGTCCTGTTTCCCCAGGGTAGGGTCAATTGAATACGTACCTCCAACGACTTGGCAGTGTAGCACAAAAACTACGTTTTTGCCGTTGTATTAACGACATGGCTGAGCCATTGAAGCACAGCTTTACGTAGTTTTGCCAGCTCAGTTGGGAGTTGGCTTACGAGTGTTACCGTTCATTACTGACTTAATCGAGTGGTCCTCAGTCAGGTACGGGTTTGTACCGACATGGCTTGGGCTGCAGCTAACCAGTGATAACCAGTCACTACCCCCAAGTCTTCAGTTCACTTTTGCGATGCACGGGTGCAACGCAATATGCTTCCATTGTTCTAGCCATCGACGTGTCCACATGCTGGCAGCCATATTGTACTGCTAGCTGGTTTGCATAACAAAAGCAGTCCCTGCAAAATGCAGGCGGTATCCCCGTACATGTAGCATATTGACCTCATGTCACCTTTTGAATTCTCTGTACGCAAACAGCGTACGTAGTTACCAATGCGTCGGCAAGAGGATACGTTTGCCTGCAAACCAGAGCCAATACTTCGGACGATGGAATAAATAAAAAATCCAAAGCTACGTCCATTGAATGGCACGGCCAAGGCGGTGAAGGACGTTGCCTGGCTTGAACTTGCAGAGCTGAAGCCCAGCTTAGTACGTCGGACACCAGTTTGTAATGGTATTTCCGAGTCGTTCATATCCGTTCCATGGGAGGAACAAGTCGAGCCGTCCCGTCAAAAATACGTTCTCATTTTCAGTCACGCACAACTGAATAAGTGACTTTCGTCTCGCACCATCGGCATATCTGCCAAGTCGTTTGCAAGAGGTAGCCTTCTAGATTAGCATTGCCGAGTTGGTCAAGTTCGGCAGCAATCTCTATAGTGCCAGGCAGCCAAGTACGTCCAACTCCGCCAGAAAACGTCACCATGCTATCCTGCCAAGTCCGCTAAAAAGCGGTAAAAAAAAACCAGCCCCCCTCGGGTGTGGGGGACTGGCGGACAGGTTTCTGCACCTTTCCCTGTCTATCGACTCCCTGCGAACCCATTTCGAGGGGAAAAGGCGTTCCTTGTCAGAAAACCTGTCCTCGGATGACCCCTAAACGCACAGGGGATAGCAAAACGTAGTTCCGTCGACTAGGCAGGAAAGGGGTACCAAAAGTAGCCCGATTTCCACCGCCTTAGGAGAATAACGGCCGTGCTGCTCAGCTTCTAGCTACACCGAATTTCAAGCGGATTTTCACCGACTTGGCAGGAAAAGGGTTAAACAGCCACATGAAGTTTCTGCAGAAGGTGTATGTACATGACAATCAACCTATACACACATATGGGGTTTTTTTTACCTCTACAGTTCTGTCAGTAAATGGAAATTTGGCTATGCAGTTTCATCATTTCATTGTTTTGCTGGTGCACAGAACGAAGTTTTAGAAGACATGGCTTGCAACTTTCAATGCAAAAGTTTTCCCCAGATGGTGCCTATAGCCTGCATGACATCAATTGCCATTGGTCCAATGCTAATGACACTCTGACAGCTGTCAATTGATGCAGCCATCATTTAGGAAAAATTACAATCAGAGAAGTGTGGATAAGAATTACTCTCATCTTAAACGTTTGTTGAATGATTTGTAAGTTGTTGATTTTTTTACGTGGGTGAACTTTTTTTATCCTCCAGTTCCAAAGGAGCACTCAACTCAAGAACTGCCTCTGATCTCACAGCACGTTTTACCTCCAGTAGTAACCCAAGAGTACTCTACAGCAGCCGACAGACAGACTTCTACATATCCTTCAGCTGAAACTTCCACAGTACTGCCTCTTCAACCAGCTGATAATGACATGACAGATGAAATAAAATCAAATCAGAAAAAAATCAATGTACTATTTGCAGTGATCATTATTGTGATCTGTACGGCAGTCGTGGTTGCACTCATCCTAGTTATAGTCTGCTGTATAAAAGGGCTGTACTGCTTCAAGAAGTGTAGAACCAAAGGTATTCCAGATAGTATCTCAGATTTGTCTGTTGAATTATGTAATCATGTTTTTTGATTAATCAACATTTTAACATATTGAATGGTCTTGAAATTGACTATAGGTATACTGTCACTCTTCTACCAATGATCATGAAAGGTAGCAAATTCCTGTATTTGTTTCTTTAACTTGGCATGTTGATCATGAAATTTCATCATGAAATGATGTCTTGATGAGCTATAAGAGAAATCAATATTATCAACCCATTGAAATTCAAATTTTTTAAGTAACCTGTTCTTTAAATTGTATTTTCTATTTGTCGATACACACAATCATGCACTTTGATTGAAAATCAAACAAGAAGGTTTTACCCAAATTTCACTTCTCAAAGAAAACCTGTATCTATGTACCTGTTTAATGTATGGTTCTATTTTACACCACAAACAGCAGCAACCAATACTACCAACAATCGAGGAGAACAGTTGCCAAGCAATGATGGTGCAGGAGATGAAAACTTTTCAATGTTAGGGAGCGCTGGAAATAATCAGTCTTCAGAGACAGCAGCAGCCTGTAAGTTGGCAGTTTAATGTATTATCCCTATCATTGAATATGTGAGGTTTCTGTATAACAAAGCCAAAGTAATTACTCCCCAAACAAAATTCAAAACTGCAACATGCTTAATGTATAGTATTATTTCACACCACAAACAACAGCAACCAACACTGCCACCAGTGGAGGAGATGCACTGCCAGGTTCTGATGTTGGTGGGGAAGAAATCGCCCTGGTGACTACAGAACAACCAGAAAGCACCAGAAATGACCAAGCCACAGAGACAGCAGAAGATGCAGATGATGAAGGCTGTGCTACTCGGTCAACTGTTTCAAGAGCTGACAGCACAGAGTCGGGTGAAAGCCACCCTGAGAGATCCTCCTCTGAGTCTGGTATCTGCAGAGAAGATTCCATAGAAGGTATGGTTATATACATCTTGATTAAAAAGTTGTCTCCTATGAAAGAGTTCTTTTGAATAAAAATTGCCTCAGTTGTAAAATTTTAGGTAGTATGTGCCTCAAAATGGCCACCATCCTGTGTTAATTCTATGGAGAAAAGGTGAATTTTCGATTTTTGAAAAAAGACAGTGAAAATTTTTCTTACACCAAGAGCCTTAAAATGAGCCCCACAAGTGGTAGATTAGAAAACAATCATAAAAGTTTTAGAGTCCAAATATCTGTCTCTCTGGATATACATTTCACTGTTACTGTAACCATATGAAATTGAAACAAGGGTTACAAATTTAGTTTCGCGCTTTCTGCTTTTGCCAAGAGGCCATGCCAAAACCTGATGATGTTTTCAGTTGTATTGAACTTGCAGTCATTCTCCTTTGTTGAACGTTGAATCAACAAAAATGTTTACATTATACTTTCAGGCCAAGATCTAAACTCTTCATCCCCGGATGTTTGTTATTCGATGACAGAGAAGCATAGAGCCATTCTCCGCAATTCAATGACATATATTGTGGAAAATCTTCCAGTGTCACCTGTACTGGATAGAATGCCGGTAAGTCCATATAACGGCTGCTTCAGAAATAATCTCATGATAAAAATGTCTGTACTTTTCTGACAAGCTAGCTTTTATTTTGATGGTCTTGGTACACAGTTCTATTTTTATCAACTATCAATAAAATTTTATTTCATGATCGATTTATGCAGGATAATTTTCAGCTCAGATGACATTTAATTAGAAGTGTTCAAACCTTTCAACGCACAAACAGTATAAATGGATAGACCATTGTCAAGTAGGTTGTCCTTATCTTAATAAAAGAATACGTGATCCAGTTAAAAGTGCAAGCAAAATATTCTTTAGTCTTACGTAAAAATGATTTTGTTCATACACAGTGCTAAAAGTCAGATTTAATGGTGACTGGAAAGTGAATTAAATATGAAGAACTTTGGAAAGGAGATGCTCTACCCACCGGAACACCCCAAAAATGCAAAATACATGAAAAGTTTGAAGGAAAAAATGTTTGTGTCTTCATTCTTGCCATGCTGCACACTGCTCTTTTCCTCCCAATATCTAATGGTCTACATGTATCTCATTATGTACACAGTTTGCATGATCTTTACTTTGTCACATGTCTCTTACAGTTATTTACAAATGAAGATGTTGCCAAAATCACTAATAGAATTAATGATGAGTATGAACAAAGACGGCAGGTGATATATACCCTGATGACCAAAGGCCCCGATGCATTTGATGAGTTTGTGAGAGTACTGGATAAAGTGTGTCCCCATCTGGCGTCAGCGCTGAAATCACAAAACTAAAGAGGAGCAGCTCTGTACATCTTGTAAAGTGTTTCAGGTAAAATGTTATGCTTTTCTTGCAGTTTAAAACTTGCATTCCACATAATGTAGCCAGGCCCAGCCAATGGCTTAAAAAGAGATTTGCTTTTGAGGATGTATGTCAAAAATTTAGAAAAGAGTTTGATCATATGATAGCTACATTTTCTAGGATCTCAGCAATGGGCAAAAAAAGTTTGAAAGGACTGAGATGGTATTGTGAAAAGAACTGCTATGTAAAACCCACCCTTCTGGCATGTATTTCAAGTAGAAAAAAAAAAAGGCAATGGTACTACCCGACATAGTTTTATCAAAGATGTTTTTGTTAGATACAGATTGACAGATACCAGTGGGTTTGGTACTTCTGAGACGCTCACTATGTCTGGCTACAACCCAGATTTGTACAGCAACTAGAAGTTTGTAAGTTTTCTTCATCAACTGCTGAATCAAATGTGATGTCTAAAAAGTGCTCTGAGTTAAAATTGTTGACTCAGCCTGATACACACTGTGTCATTGTTTGGACCAATAATAACCTGGCTTACATGGACACAAAGCATTGTGTTGGTTAGGCTCATTTAGCATGCTTGAGGCATAGGAGTGGAAAAAGTATTTCTTTCGCGGCACAGAAATGAAATATTATCAAAGTTAACATTATAGACATTACCATTGTAAGGTTGTATACACCTCTAAATTGAAAGTCTCAAACTTTTGCTGAAACTTTCTATATGTATATGGAAACCTAAATCCATTCCCTCTCCCACAAGAATGACAATCAGAAGTCACCTTTCAAAACCAATACCAATATATACCAACATTTGAAATTCAAAATGGTCGCCATCCATGTGTCATCTCCATGGGAAAATACAAGTTTCAATTTTCACAAAAATAACCCAATAAAAAGTTTATTTATACTCCATGAGCTTCAAATTGAGCCCCCACAGGTGGTGGACCAAGTAAGTATTGTAAGAGTTTGAGAGTCTGAATATCTGTCCTTGAAGCAAATTCTACCTTATAGTAGCATACCTATACATGTGGAACAATATTACATTTATATTCTGACATACCTTCACTCTGTGTTATTTGTTTGCAGATATTCATAGGTGAAGAGATTTCAAACGTTGCTGAGTCATCACCTTCTGAACGTGCACTGAGACTTTTGAGAAACGCTCTTATAGGCCAAGGTCCAGATGCGCGTTAGAAAATTATCTCTGTGTTAAGCAGCGTATGCCTGCATCCAGCCAAAGCAGTCAGAGCACAGAAGGAACATCAACAGACTGAACTGGTGGCTAAGTGACAGTCCAATAGATGGAAAATCCCAATGTTTGTATTTTGAACATAAACAACTCTGACAATGCAAGTTCTTGTTGACGTAGGGACAATTTGATTTGATCTTCAAGTGGCATACCTAGTGTAGTGGCATTATAATTATACCTCCGCAGTAAAAAGGGACCAATACTCACTGTTTTTGTCTTTTCAAACTGATTTTGTGGCTCACCTGTGCCATATCTTCCCTGTACATATCATTGTATGGGTAAACCAAACCAAAGAGAATGAGTGAAATCAGTATTCTGACTGAAATAAATTGAAAGGACGAGATTTCAATTACTGTCACTTTTTGCAAATTTTGACAAGTTTTCATGACCAACCTTAAATGGGCCACAACCATGACTGAAGCTCTACCTTGCCATTTAAAAGAGTAACATATACCAAAATCAAAAAGTCCAAGGGTGAAAAAGAATTGACTCTTCCTTTTTCGGAAGTGACAGGGTTTTAATGGTCCAGGAATGGTTAATGTTACTTGAGAACCTTACCAAATTATGTATACTCAGACAGTGCAAAGATATAACTGTACAATGACTGCTACCATTTATTCAGGTATAGATACAAGAGACATGTATTATTTTTTTTAAGATTTTACAGTTTTACAAAAGTGCTATGCCAACCCTGGCATTAATGAACTGTCTGGAATTGTTGTAACCTTTGCATGGTATGGTATTAGTAGTTTAGCTGCTGCTTTTACAGAATGTAAAACCGTGTTTTTGTAATTTTCCATGCTGCAGTTCTGATGAGGAAGGAGTGAAGTGTTTGGCTGTTTACCCGACATTCTTCTCGATATCATAATGTTTATTGTGCAAACTATTTTTATTTCTCCATGTATTTAAATTTGAATTCTGACTTTTATTCCTGCCATTGGTGAACGATAGATGTGTACAGTAGATGTAAGTTATTCCTATGTCTGTTCCTGTTTATCATTAGTGTAGGCTGGAACTCTATTTTAATTCCCATCATGGGCATCCGTCCCATTGTCTCAGTATGGGAGAGCTTGCCATCTTTCTGTGGGCATTACTGAATCAAACTGACTTTACAGCAGAATTCTGATGTCCAATATATTATTTTAGGCTAAAAATTGTAAATGTTGTATGGAAGGTGTGTCCATCAGGGTATTTGTGGCATCTACCATTTCTTAATTCAGATAGGCCAGCAATATGCCATTACAATTCTGATGCAGGTGACCATTCAGATGTGAAAGACTCAAAGCTGACAAGAGAACAAACAGGTGGCTGTTTGGTGAAATGATTTTTCTATCTTGCCCAAACATCAGTCAATGAAATGACGATGCATTAGTCCAGTAACATTTTGTAGTACCATGAATGATCTATGTGCAGTAGTGACCAACAAATTGACTTTTGTTCAAATTTGATGTCTTTCACCATTGTAGCATGCTGGTATCATCTTCAGAAAATGTAATGTTTAAGTGTAGAATTTGCTATAATGAATCATGTAGCCATGTACTGGTGTATTAGTTCAATGGAAGCTCTCTTTGAAAGTGAACTTCAAGTGTAATTGAATCGTGTAGCCATGTACTGGTGTATTAGTTCAATGAAAGCTTTCTTTGAAAGTGAACTTCAAGTGTAATTTTACAACTCTCTGCAATATCTGTAAATTAAAAAGAGGTCATTTACAGAATATTTATGCAATTTTATGACAGAAGGACAGTTTCTATTTTGTCATTTTTATGTTTCATTTTTGTTCCTTTTCTTCAAAATTTACAGGTATTATGATACTGCATTTTCTCTGCTTGCTGTTACTATTTCTGCAATACTTGAATTTTGGTGTATACTGAGATTCGGATTTGTCTGGAATAATTTACAATCTAACACCAGTGATGTACAGATTTCTTATTTTTTTTAAAAAGAATAGGACTGGATGATACAATGATCATGTAAATATACCAAAGTGCACTTGTCCTTTAAAATAGATATTTTCTTAACTGACCATATTCTGTTTACATTGTGTGTTATGATGACCTACCTGTAGTATTTTGTTTTCACTTTCTTACATCTCATCAGTCCCATTCAAACAGAGACTTCTACACAATAACTAGCAATTACAAACTCAGCAACCACTCTGAGGTGATCGACCAATCACAGTGCTCCATTCTGGGACTTCTACCTCCAGCAAGTCATTGGTCAGAATCAAGATGTTCTGAGCCTTGTAGATGACAGTTATAATCAGCCAGGAATCTACCAGGTTTCAGTATTTCCAAAGTTCAAGTAGAAGGTGTGAGAGCTCCGGCTGATAGTTGATGAAAATGCATGTGTAGCATTTTTAAAGTCTTGTCTCAATGCAATTTTAAAGTTGATGAATCTGTCAAGACACTGAAAGTCTTCATATGTTCATGTACTCACATACACAACCAAAGCCACCATAATTCAAACGTGAAAACACATGTGTTGTGAAAGGCCACTTTGATGAAAGTGATAATATTACCAGTCTCAGCTTGCATTTGTCAATTCCACAACAATTCTCTTTTATAGGGAGACAGTTTGTTTTAGAATTCTTTTCAAAACATTTTGTAGTTGAACAAATTGGGTATTCTCAAGTTGTGCTGTGATTGGAAATTAGGACATTTGATCAGGAAACAGTAATTCCAATCACTGGTATTTGAAAATTGGAGCTTTGCTGCTTTATGAATGCATGAAAATAAGAACATTAATGTCGTATCTTCTAAATTGTTGATCCGCAGCTGGGAAACTTGGCTAAGCCCCTTAGGGCAGGGACTATCCCTCAAAAACACATAGAGACTACTACATCAACTAACCAAGCCATGCAGACCGGACGATATATGGTAACAGAGCGACTAGAACCCCCATGCAGTATCAATTTAGAGCGTCTGCATATCACACAAATTTGACAGGTTTTAAAGTCTGCAAATCTTCATGTGCAAGATCGATTTTTAGCTCACATATACCGGTAGATGTAATAGAGCTTCTATAGCAAGTTACCTCCAGGTATGTGAATGAATTTAAGTGTCGACAGTTCATTCCAGCCTTTAGTGAATACATGACAGCCCAGTAGTAAGCAGCTTTGCTTCATTTGTACATTTTCAGAGGTACTAGTAGTGGCCAGAACTTTAAAAATTAAATTTCTACTATACACATAGTGTGTGCACCATTGTTTTGTAAGTTTGTAAAACAAGGATGTTCTCATACCCAATAGATAGTTGCTCTTTTGTGATCATGTCCTTTTGAAGGTGTTTTCAACTTTCTCAAATCAAAATCTTTGTGTGAGTGTAGCTTTCTGTCGTCGCATATAGAAAAAGGGGCTTAGCATAGCAGATTTTCTGTATTGTTGATTCTGTGTAAAACTTATCTTTTCCTTACTATTCAAAAGTAAAACAGTAATTGTGCAATTTCACTTGATCAAAAGGGGCCATGTTTGTACATTATATTGTTACATCTCTAGAATTTGTAATTTTACATTTTTTTAAAAAAGTATTTACACAAAAACTTGTACAGTTCTACACTTCTAACTTCCTATTAGTGCAACATTGCTTGAATTTTCCACCTTTACATTTTATGCTGCCATCATGCATATTTTTGTATATATTTGTAAGTTTTATAAAGATGGTGTCCATTACATGACGCTGAATGTGATTCAGCAGGTATATAGGGCACATCAAATTAGGCTATATCTATTTTGAAAATACAATTAAAAACTTATATAATAAGAGGTCCTTGTGGTAGGTATGATTTATGCAGAGCCAGACACTAGGTATTCCTTCTTGTTGGTATTCTTCCTCTCCATCACTCACACTCAAATCACATATACATGTACTTTCATTTTATTAGCTCACATTTGGTATGTATTATAAATACCAAAAAGAGCTTATATGGTTAGTTGGTGGCGTATGTATGTATGTATGTATGTATGTATGTATGTATGTATGTATGTATGTTATAATACCACCATCACTACTCCAAAGCTAATGAAATATTGCCGATGACATCAGACTTCTGTGCATAAACATGTGAAGATAAATATTTAAATTTGCCTTGAAAAATTTTGATTTGTTTTTGGAACAATAAAAGTCACGTGTGTTGATCGCATCATTAACCTGCAATAATCAAGATAGGTGCATAGGGACAAAACTTGTCAGAAATTCACCCCCCAATTTTTTCTTAGGTACGATTTACAACACTTATAAGTATGCCAACCCTAAAGCCCTCCAAACATTGTATTTGATGTGGTTTTCCAAGGAAAGTCTGCTGTTAAAATGATTTCGGGGGGGGGGGGGGGGGGCTAAATGAATTCTTGCCAGAATTTCTGTCAGCCCCAGGAGATTTCTAGCACGTGTACAGGTCACCCTTTTTTAATAACAAATCTGCAATCATGATCAGTGCCATTGAACCATTTTAGGAAACGGTAATTACACATGGGCCAGATCTGCGAGTAACCACTGCACTGATGTATGAACTGTACATTTTTACTATTGTATCATGTAGCTGCATAAAAATGAAATTCTCTTTAAAAATGAACTTCATGTGTAACCCTGCACTTTCCTGCAATTTCTGTGAAGTAAAAATAAGTCTATTTACAGGGCGTTAATGCAATTTCATGACAGAAGTACATCTACTTTTTCATATTTATATTATTCTTTCTTTCAAATTTTTACAGTAGCTGAGACGTCCTGCAGTTTTCTCTGCTTGATAACATACTTTTCCTAATATGAAAATGTACATTTATACTGACATTCATGTATGAACAATTTACATTCTTGAAAAAAATCACTGTACAGCTATTTCTAATTTTATAAGAAAATAGATTATAAAACGATGGTGTTAATATACCATTGTGCAATTATTTTGTGAAAATAAAAACTTTTATATTTTACTATATTCGGGCACAGTACTTAAAGATATCAATGATATATGTCAGAAATATCTTGATGTCTGTAAATTGAAAGTTATATATATATATATATATATATATATATATATATATATATATATATATACTTACTAAATTATTGAATTAATAATCCCCCTTTTGTTTTATCTTTGTCGCGTGCAGGGGCGTCACCCTGTTTTCGAAAGTTGGAACCTTTGCCTAAATATGTGTACAAGTATTTTGTTCCAACTGACAAGTGGTAAATATAAGAACAAGTATTTTGTTCCAATTGATTATCTAATGTGCAATGTTTTACTCTGCACATAGTAGAGGACTGTACATTTGTTGTTGGAAAAAGTGTCCAAATGAGGAGTGCGAGAAAAAAAGTTACCTGTAATTAGAGAGTGAAAAAAAAAAGATTTGAACAGTTGATCAGGTACAAGAAATATGCAACCTCTCAAATCTTCCAGAACCCCCCCTCCCCCAAGATATCAAATGGTGCACCCCTTAGGTCCAGTGACCAGGGGTAATAGGCCCTAATAATTGTAAAGCGCATGTACTTGTCGATATGTGCTGGCGTAGTCTCTCGACGGAGTATTTTTGTCTTCGGGGAGTTTTTGCTTTCCAGGCTTTCGCCAAAGGGCACAAGCCAAAAATCTCTGGAAGCAACTATACTCTGTCGAGATACCAGAGATTTTACCGCTGGCTGTTCTGCTCTGTGGAGCAGCGCAGCCTGCGGTAGAAATGGGCCAGTGGAGTAGACAACGGGCAGATAGTCTATGTAGCCGACACGAACATGGGGTTACACGAAAAATATGTAAATGAGAAGACAGTAATAGATGACACGGGCCTCTGCCCTCTTGGCAACTTACTTGACAACTGGAAAGTTGGTGGGCCCCCTGACAGCTTGCCAACTTACTTACTTGCCAACTTTTATGAGTCTAAGTTGGCGGGGGCCTCTGCCAACTTGCCAACTTTCAGTGGTGGAAATTGACGGGGGCCTCTGCCAACTTGCCAACTTACCTACTTGCCAACTTTCATGGGTGAAAGTTGGCGGGGGCCTGTGCCAACTTGCCAACTTACTTGACAACTTTCATACAGGGAAGTTGGCGGGGGCCTCTGCCAACTTTAATGGGTGGAAGTTGGCGGGGGCTGCGGGGGCCTCTGCGAACATGCCAACTCACTTGACAACTTTCATTGGTGGAATTGCCAACTTGCTTACTTGCCAACTTTCATGGGTGGAAGTTGGCGGGGGCCTGTGCCAACTTTCCAACTTACTTACTTGCCAACTTTCATGGGTGGAAGTTGGCGGAGGCCTGTGCCAACTTGCCAACTTACTTGCCAACTTTCATGGGTGGAAGTTGGCGGGGGCCTCTGCCAACTTGCCAACTTACTTACTTGCCAACTTTCATGGGTGGAAGTTGGTGGAGGCCTGTGCCAACTTGCCAACTAACTTGACAACTTTCATCCAGGGAAGTTGGCGTGGGCCTCTGCCAACTTGCCAACTTACTTACTTGCCAACTTTAAAGGGTGGAAGTTGGCAGAGTCCTGTGCCAACTTGCCGACTTACTTGACAACTGTCATGGGTGGAAGTTGGCGGGGGTCTCTGCCAACTTGCATACTTACTTACTTGCCAACTTTCATGGGTTGAAGTTGGCGGGGGGGGAGGGGCCTCTGCCAACTTGCCAACTTACTTACTTGCCAACTTTCATGGGTGGAAGTTGGTAGAGGCCTGTGCCAACTTGCCAACTTACTTCGCAACTTTCATTCAGGGAAGTTGGCGGGGGGGCCTCTGTCAGCTTGCCAACTTACTTACTTGCCAAATTTAATGGATGGAAGTTGGCAGAGTCCTGTGCCAACTTGCCAACTTACTTGACAACTTTCATGGGTGGAAGTTGGCGGGGGCCTCTGCCAACTTGCCAACTTACTTACTTGCCAACTTTCATGGGTGGAAGTTGGTAGGGGCCTCTGCCAACTTGCCAACTTACTTGACAACTTTAATGGGTGGAAGTTGGCGGGGTCCTCTGCCAACTTGCCAACTTACTTACTTCCCAACTTTCATTGGTGGAAGTTGGCGGGGGGCCTCTGCCAACTTGCCAACTTACTTACTTGCCAACTTTCATGGGTGGAAGTTGGCGGAGGCCTGTGCCAACTTGCCAACTTACTTGACAACTTTCATTCAGGGAAGTTGGCGTGGGCCTCTGCCAACTTACTTACTTGCCAACTTTAAAGGGTGGAAGTTGGCAGAGTCCTGTGCCAACTTGCCAACTTACTTGACAACTTTCATGGGTGGAAGTTGGCGGGGGCCTCTGCCAACTTGCCAACTTACTAACTTGCCAACTTTCATGGGTGGAAGTTGGCGGGGGCCTCTGCCAACTTGCCAACTTACTTGACAACTTTAATGGGTGGAAGTTGGCGGGGGCCTCTGCCAACTTGCCAACTTACTTACTTGCCAACTTTCATTGGTGGAAGTTGGCGGGGGCCTCTGCCAACTTGCCAACTTACTTACTTGCCAACTTTCATGGGTGGAACTTGGCGGAGGCCTGTGCCAACTTGCCAACTTACTTGCCAACTTTAATGGGTGGAAGTTGGCGGGGGCCTCTGCCAACTTGCCAACTTACTTGACAACTTTAATGGGTGGAAGTTGTCGGGGTTCTCTGCCAACTTGCCAACTTACTTACTTGCCAACTTTCATGGGTGGAAGTTGGCGGGGGGCTGTGCCAACTTGCCAACTTACTTACTTGACAACTTTCATGGGTGGAACTTGGCGGAGGCCTGTGCCAACTTGCCAACTTACTTGTCACCTTTCATGGGTGGAAGTTGGCAGGGGCCTCTGCTAACTTGCCAACTTACTTACTTGCCAACTTTCATGGGTGGAAGTTGGCGGGGGCCTGTGCCAACTTGCCAACTTACTTGACATATTTCATACAGGAAATTGGCGGGGGCCTCTGCCAACTTGACTACTTACTTACTTGTCAACTTTCCGCATAGGTGGAAGTTGGCGGGGGCCTCTGCCACTTGCCAACTTACTTACTTGCCAACTTTCATGGGGGAACTTGGCGGGGCCTCTGCCAACTTGCCAACTACTTACTTGCCAACTTTCATGGGTGGAAGTTGGCGGGGGCCTCTGCCAACTTGCCAACTTACTTACTTGCCAACTTTCATGGGTGGAAGTTGGCGGGGCCTCTGCCAACTTGCCAACTTACTTACTTGCCAACTTTCATGGGTGGAAGTTGGCAGAGGCCTGTGCCAACTTGTCAACTTACTTGACAACTTTCATTCAGGGAAGTTGTCGTGGGCCTCTGCCAACTTGCCAACTTACTTACTTACGAGATACGCGTCGGTCGTTCGGACAAGTAATTGCAATGACAGCAGGTCTATTGTCACTATGAATAAGGATGCAAAATTTATATATGTAGCGACATTCTGACAACTTAACGATATGTTTACCTGTCATAAGATTGATGGTTTGTAATGAATTGGAAATTTTCTTTCCCGTGTAAACTTCATCACGATTAATAAACAGTAATTTACCACCGCCCGTTGTTGTACGAAATGTTTGAATATCAATATTTCGCTGGCGGCACTCATCTTTGGAAATATATGATATAGAACATTCACTGGACGTAAAGAAGCGAACCCAATCGTTAGATTCAGGCATTTTCTGATGTATATGCAAAACAGTGCGTAAGTTGTGTCGGAGTTGGTTCCGTGCCTGGAGAAGAACAGAGCGGAATACGAGACAATATTATAATCCAAATATATATAATGTGTGTGTAAGACTGGAATTGGAGTTAATGTATGGGATAGTCGACAATCTATAATTAAAGTTGGTTTATAAATTTCACGACAGTGAAGCCAATACTATAGTTTAGTACCGCTATAGAGTAGTTAGAACCACGTGACAGGAAGACCATAACAGTGTGAAACAAATCTAAACGGCTGTGACATGTTAATAAACCAATGTTTAACATGGCAAAAAGTCCATGAAAAAGTTTGAAGTGAACGTAAAAATTAACCTGATACTGCCTGCAGACATAAAGTTACGCACCTCACAAGAAACTGTCAATTCGGCTTGAACAATGGCAGTTGAGTGTACTTGCGGAACTTGTAATGGTGGTGTTGAAGGACGTCTATTCTGAAGATCGTTATAGGTGTTGCTGTTGCTAGACTGATTAGCAACGGCGGACGGATCTGTAGTAGAGCGCACTTCGGAAACTTGGACCGGTAACGATGTCATCAGTATGCCTCTATATCATTATAGACAGTGGACGCAAGTGGACGTTTGATAAATGCAAACTCTTAAAAAATGGGAGAAGGATATCTCTGTCTAATCTCATGCTGTCCTACCTCCATGCTGATATGTTAGACAGAGATCTATGATAGGTGAAAATGTGCTAGAATGCCGTCGCAAGTAATTCGATTATTGTGGTTCTCAGGCCAGTAGTAAAACAAAAGGCTTGGGTTGTCCAGGGACGCTGCAAAAGTTCGGCCAAGATGAAAGGGTCTGACAAACATGATTTGGTAACGACTTTAATTAACAAAGATTAATGCATTACAAATGTTTCTTTCATAATCTGCACTAAATCCTACGTTCTCACAGACGCCTTGTCTCCAGAAAATGTTTTGATGGAAGTGATAATCACTGAAACATATGAAGATTTTCTGATAGTTTGGTTTTCATGGAAGTGTTGTTTTCGTAAGTGTATGACGTTCAAGGGTGCTAAATGTAAATGGTTACGCATTACTACAAGTCTGTCATTCGTGGTGTATCACTCATAGAGCTACGTGCGAAAATGGCGACGATGGAGCTGGCTTTGATCTGTATGGTATCGTTCACGGTGCTGACAGAGGCTATACGTTCAGAAGATATCGCATATGCACGAAATGTTCTCCTCCGTATTCAATCAAGGGGTGGAATACCTGTCAGAAGCAGTTATCATTGACGATTGGGGTGAGTATGATTATTTGTCTCCTATTCCCGACGGGACAGTCAATTTTCGACTGTACTTTTGGAACCCACTTGAACAGTTCCCTGCTGTTGCTGAGAAGGTTAGATGTCCTTCACATGGTGTTAGACTAAATGTTGGTGGGTGGAGGTGTTCTGATAGTCCTTTGGCTGCAAGAAAACCGCGTGTGATTATGGATACTGGTATACCGATTTTGTTAATCTCAAGAACATATTGTTGCACTGTAGGGGGAGAAAAACATCTATCATCCAGCAAGGATATAGTTGACCAGTTGCCCGAGTCGTGCAAGCCTATATTTTTAACTTCTCATAAATTATGTTTCACTAAAGATTTGATGTGGACCATCCATTCACTTATAGCGGGAGGTAAATATAAATTCAAAGATGTATAAGCAAGAATTGAAGAAATGATTAAATATGCTATTAGCAAGCGTGAATACGAATATTACGTGCGTTTACATGACCAGACATGTTTGTCTCCCGATGTAGAACCATTTGGTAAAATAAGCCACTTAGAAATTTTTCCTCTTGTGAAAACAGTGAAAGAAATTTTCTTATACACTCATACTTAGAGAAAGAAATTGTACGAGGCTGAAATGAGTAAAGTGATTTGTAATGAATGGCTAAGTTGTGACCATACATTTCGCACGAGCGCAAACATTGGTGTTGTACGCAAAGATGATGGTACTTGGTGTACGCAGTATGAGTCGATGTTTATTTGCATGAATGAAAAGGGGGAAGTTTTATCCTGGCAACTGTCAAAATCGAACTCATTTGGTGCAATACAGGGTTTGTTGGAAAATATAAAAACGCGTCAAAATAGAAATGCAAAACCAATAAAGATAATAGTAACAGATAATTGTTGCCAGTGGGAAAAAAAATTGAAGCAGGTATTTGGTGAAGATGTACGAATAGTATTAGATTTGTTTCATGTGGAACAAAGATTTATAAGAAAAATAAGAAAAGGCCAGAAAGAATCCTTCAAATGCGCACACGATTTTCGATGTGTTTTTCGTCAGGATGCTGATTTGGGTGTTGATCGGAAACTACCAACACCAAATGCAGAAAAACTTCTTTGTAACATGGCTAAATTTGAGAAAATATGGAGTGGAGTAGTCCATAATAATGGTGAAAAAATCTTAGATGAACAAGCTCGATATGAATTACGAAAACTAGAAAAACATATAAAGAAAGGATGCTTAAGCAAACTGCCGGTGGGATGCGGAACGAATCCAAATGAGAACGTCCATTCGTATTTAAATAGCTCCAATTTAAAAACCAGCAGAATCGGAATAGAAATGGCGGTTGCGTTGTTTGCAGAGTTTTTCTTCACTTGGAATAGACGTAAGCAAAGTAAGAAAAAAAGCCACTTGAAATTGAAATAAACCGAATCAAAGAGAAAATTCGGTCAAAATGTAGAAATAGCGGTTCGGACAGGTGTGAAGGAACAGGAGAAAAATACGGCATAGGCATCTTGAACAAGAATGACAGTAGTACCGACCACGGCGCAGTTCAAGGACATGTAGACAAGGGAGTTATGATGGAAATATTACAAGCTGTTAAAAGAAAAGAACAAACAGTCAAAAAGGTGAAAGATTTAGGCTGCATAAATATAGGGGGAGGGTGTATGCCGAATGACATGTCACTTCTCGTGCAATACTCGAAATACATGTACGAAAATGGTGCGTATGTCAGCGAAAAAAATGTGAATGAATATGCAATAATGACCGCTGATGAAAACCTTGATAACAACCTGACGAAAGTTGGACTAGTAAGATTACCTGTCGCAAAAGATGGTAACTGTTTGTTTACTGCCATCTCTACTTCTCTCTCTCATTTATCGCAAGAAAAGGAAGACAAGGGTTTACAGGAACACCTGTCTTCCATTAATTTAAATGATCTGTCAAACCCAACAGAAGTTGCAAATTTATATTACATTTGAAATTTGTAGAGGAATGGAAAGCAAACGTAGGCGAATACTCATGTTATGTCGATGATAAATCAAAAGACAACATTGACAGGTACAGTCAAAAGGGAGTATTTGATGGATCGATCGGGGATTTAGTCGTACATGTGCTGTCTAACGTGTTATCAATTGGAATACTTATACATGTAGTAACATCTTGGCCAACGAACTTTATTATATTAAGTCAACCATCGAAAGGGCATTGTGTGTCAAACAAGAGCATACAATTAGCGCTGAACCAAGCAGTTGCCATTACGATTGCGCTATACAGAATGTCATTAAAAGTGCAGTGAGTGATAGTTTTAACGCTACTGACGTCGATACCTCGTCTTCCGACAAAATACTTATGAAGGAGCATGGTATTTGTAGATGAGGAAGTAATGACATTCATCGTGTGGACGGCGAATTGGTAAGCAAAAGGCGGAAAAAGTTACCCAGTTCATATAGCAGGTGTGCATGTTTCCGAAATGGCGCCGGTTGTAGTACATCGTGTAAATGTGTGAACTGTGAAAATCAGTACGGAAAAAGAGACGAGATGAGGAATGAAAGTCCTCAGTATTATATATTATTGCCTGAATACATGGGTTTAGGTGCCTGAGAGCAGGTGACAATTTGCCCGACGCCAGGAGGGCAAATTGTCTCCTGCTGCGAGGGCACATAAACCCATGTATTCAGGCAATAATATTTTTATTACATGCCTCTTCACAGTTAATGCTATATGACATTTAGTTACAAGCAGGGCATTTTCAAATAATTTTACCATTATCGACCAACATCAAACAGATTTTAACGAAAGTCAAAATAGCAGTGCGCGCATGGATATTTTACATCTAGCGTTAAGCGTCTACTTTGACGTCGAAAACATCGAAAGGCTTCACTGGCCCGGGTAACCATGGAAACCGGTCAGTACATCGTTCACCGGCCCGCTAACATCCCGGATGTTCCTATTCAAATCAATGCACTGATTTGCATTCACCTCGAGGCATGTAAGTCCTCAGTATAGCGTGACGAGACGGCCGCGCCAATCAGTGATCAAACTAAAATAGAAGTGCGGTAGGGTGTTCATGACAGAGTCTAGTGAGGCCATAAATCGAGGCACTTGGACATTGCAAGAAAGTCTTCTGTTAGAAACTTTATTTGAAAGAGGAAATATCTGCCAGGGGAGTAACGAGGAGTTGATATACCTGCAATACAATTCGATTGCAGAGAGCCTTTGCGTTGTGGAATGTGAAATGTTGTTGTCAAAAAAATCGAGAGCCTCTGTTTACGGGAAATTCAGAGAAATACAAAGTAAGGCTAGAAGTATGTTGCGCATCTTTGCGAGGCAATATGAACTGTCGATGGATTGTTTAGATAAGTACCCCTTGGCAAAAGGCGGGCTTCGGATGTAAGTATGTTGATTTACAGCGTGGAAGACATCATGCGTCCATCATCCGTTTAAAAGGTGGCTTTACCAGCATATTGGTAATGTTATTGGCTATGTGTGCATTTGCGTCAAAAGTATTGAAATATTCCGACCACCGTAGCGCGTGTATGCATGTGTAATTATTGAGACACACAGCATCGAAGACAATGTGCGTCAATCAACCGTCAAGGAGGTGGGTTTATCAGGATTACCGTCATTGTATTGGCTATTTGTGCATTTGCATCACAAAGATGTAAATTGTGAATAAACGGGCTGACCACTTGTAGGATCAAAGGCGTTTACAAGGTTATGAATAATGGCTTGGCCAGCACTAATCGAACTTAAGCCTAGCCAAACATGGGGTCGGTAGAGAAAGATAGACAGCGCACAAGGCATTATTAAACAATCTTAATTGAGGCAAAAGCGTAAGCCTCCAAAGGGCTAGTCTATATAGACTATTGCAGCAAACGAAATAGAAGTTGATGTGTATATGGCGTGCCCCTGTCGATTTAAGGAACATTTCTCAGCATTAGCTTGGGATAAGGTGTGATTGCAAAGAAAACAGGGCAGTCGATCGATTGTTAATGTAAACCTCCTGAGCGCTGATGAGCACTTATTATGATAGAGCGTGCTAAAATCTCGGGAAAATCGCTGATTTCTATTGTGGCATCGTGAGGGCAGATCGTCTTTGTAACAGACACGAAAAGGAAGTGTGTGATACCAAATACTCCAAATACTCAAATACTAAGAAAAATACTTCAGAATGAGCTACAAAATGACTATCAGTTTTAAGTTGCAGGTAGAATAAGTCTGTGACTTAGTATAAAATACTAAAAAAATAGTAGAAAGAGCAATAAGTTGAAAGTTAGTCTAGGAGACCTGAAACTTTTAGTCTACGCATGACTTCAGAAATGCTGTCAGACCGCAGGTTTTTTGTGTGTTTGGAGAAAAATACTTCAGAATGAGCTACAAAATGACTATCAGTTTTAAGTTGCAGGTAGAATAAGTCTGTGACTTAGTATAAAATACTAAAGAAATAGTAGAAAGTGAGCAATAAGTTGAAAGTTAGTCTAGGAGACCTGAAACTTTTACACTACGCATGACTTCAGAAATGCTGTCAGACCGCAGGTTTTTTGTGTGTTTGTGGGCGTGAGTGTACTATGCCGAGTAAGACACTGTGCTGCAGCCTGATCGCCGGGCCAAAGCCCGGTGACCATACCCAATCGGATATTTTAGGCGGCATGTAGAATACACTTATAGACTGTGAATCGTATTGAAATACCAAATCATGAAGACACTGCACATATTGAATATGATGATTAGCACAGAAATGTGTCGAGCGCCGGTGTTAATGTCGAGTTCCTATGTGACATTTGATTAGTGATAATTTAAAAAAATGATAAAACCATCGCAAAGGGAAAATGGGAACCACTACTTACCGGTCGTGGAATTCTGCCATATTATGCGTTTAAATACAGTGATAATTACTATGAGATTTAACATGCTTGCAATTAAATGTGATGCTTCGCTGTTTCAAGAAATTGATATAGTAATTGAATTTTTAACTTCACTATGTTATCGACAGCGGGGCAGGGCTCCCGATCGTAGAATTTGTCAATGGCAGACGCCCCCGCCAACTTCGGCCCATGAAAGTTCGCAAGTAGTAAGTTGGCAAGTTGGCAGAGGCCCCGCCAACTTCCCCATTGAAAGTTGGCAAGTAAGTTGGCAAGTTGGCAGAGGGTCCCACGAACTTGCTAACTTCCACAACTTGGCAAAGGGCGCCACCAACTTCCACCATGAAAGTTGGCAAGTAAGTAAGTTGGCAAGTTGGCAGAGGCCCCTACCAACTTCCCCACTTGGAAGTTGGCAAGTAAGTAAGTTGGCAAAGGGTCTAACAAACCCAAACCTGGCAGTTTGCTATTGAATTATGTAACAGACGATAGCCACCGACTTGGTATTTCAGAGTTTGAAGTTGTACCCAAGAGGGGGAAGTTGGTCGACAAAACCTGAAACTTGTACATTCTGCATATCATTAGCATCTCATTGTCGGCTACATGGACTGTCTGCCAGACAAGTCTCGCGACGTACGTGCCGAGAAATACATTGATCCTTTGCTTTACACGGGACATGTTCGTAGGACAGGTACATGTAGGCTTGCTTCGTCGCTTTACTCACTCAGTATAGCCTAAGTTCATTCATATTATTTCGAGCGCCTGTACTTGATACGACAGCTGCAGCTGCTATAAAAAGATGGCTGATGTGTCTGTGTCCCGTGGCTTTTTATCCCACCCGCTGACGATAGCGGTAAGTGTACCGAACTTAATACCCCAGGCTCCATTACATGATATCTGATTTACACGCTTTGAAACATCCTATTTGAACATGCTGCATCTTAAAGGCATTTGTTGGCCGTGATATGTTCAAAAAAACCGTCATCGACAAGTTAGATATCACTTCAGACAATCATGTACAATGATGTATCTCAGACTCTTTTACGTACACTACATAGGTGACGATGAATCATTGTTCAAGAGATGTAGCCGACACGAACACGAACTGCTGATACCGGCTACCAAATACTATGAAAAATAGTAAAGAATGAGCTACAAAATCACTATCCGTTTAAAGTTGCAGGTAGAATAAGTCTGTGCCTTTGTATAAAATACTATAAAAATAGTAGAAAGTGACAACCAGCTGAAATATGACATTAAACTGGTCCAATAACCATTTCTATTCAAGTTAATATATTACAAGGTCCATGGGACAATTGTGATTTACAAATTTAAGTAGGACCATCCTGAACCACTGATAGTTAGTGGTGGTACCAGGTGTCCGGAATGGGTAAGCGTACCCTGCTAGCATGCTACACCCGTTAGGTGCGAAAATTGTCTAAATATTGTATGAAATGATACAGGATATGAATCACTGTTATAAGTCAAAGCCGGGAATGCTGTCGTTAATCATTTGTGTGACCGAGGTGTCATATTTGGCCACAATGTCGTCATATCGACCGTAGAACTTTTTGAAAGTCCTAACGAGTCTTTTTGTTGTGTATCTTTGTCTCAGTAATTTTGATGCCAATGAGCTGTGTCTCAGTTGAAAATCATGGAGAATCACAAGCCCTACAATACCTGAGAAGTTGACACACGTACACACCATGCAGATGGAATATTACTTGACAAATGGGGATAATTTATGATTTCAAAATCGAAATCATCCCTTTTGTCATACAGCTTAGTGTGTAGCCCATTAGTACCCACTTGCAGGAACAGATCAAGATATGAAGCAGAGTTCTTACCCTCAGTTGTTTCTTTGATTTCCAACTCATCAGGATAAATATGATGTAAGTGATTTGATATGTCTGGATTGTCTAGACTAATCAGATCAGCGATATATCTGTGCGTGTTGTTAAAACGCCTTGCAAGTTTTTAGACCCTGCTTTGTAGAGAGACTGTACGAACTCTGCTTCATATGAATACAGAAGTCTGCAAGAAGGGGTGCACAATTTGTACCCATTGTATGCCCATAGATTGTTGAAATGTCATACCGCCAAACTTAACAAATATGTTGTCGATCAAGAAATTAAGCATTTTATAATTTCTTCATCTGTGTATTTATGCTGGGCATCCATGTTGTTACTGAAATAACCTGACCTATGTTTGATGGTAATGTATTGGTACCTTCTACTGCCATTTTTATGCAGGAAAGCTTGTTTAACAAGAGATGACAGCCTTGTTTTAAGTTTATCGCACGGTGGGGAATTGTGGTGTATAATGAGGAAAAGTCAAATGTTCGGATTGAGCTGAACTTGTTTTTCTTGACTTTTAAATCAAGCAACAATTCCTTCGAATTTTTTAGTATCCACATTTTGAACCCACTTGTTTCATACACTTTGTCACAATATCGAAAAAGACCATTTTTGATGGTTGTTAAAATTTTAGTCAATAATTGTGACAGATGTTTGGTGCAATTGCTTGATCCTGCAATAAAACGTTGTTTGTAAGGGTTCTTGTGAAGTTTAGGTATCCAATACAACATTGGCATTTTTTGTCCTTCTCTTTCAAAGGAATGCCAAATTCATTGAGCACAGATGACTGGTGTAAAAATTTGTCTTCATCTTGAGGGAGGAAAGAGTGTAGGTTGTATTACTCTTTTCTGAATGAAGGTTTAATTCATCTATTATACACTGGATATAATAATTCCTACAGACAAAGATAATGTTGTTTGAAGCTTTGTCCGCAGGAACTACAACACATTCGTTGTGTAAAGCATCGAGGCATGCTTTGACCGATGGGTCATTTAATACTGAGGAAGTATTTACATCTTTACTGTGAGAACGGAAATGTGAAATACCAATTGCACTTGGGTCAGGGGTCCATCATCAAAGACGTCAGTGTGTATTCACAGCCAGCTTGAATCATGCCATGGATCGCGGAAATCACTGATCATAAATCCAAATGTTGACGTCTATTATGTAAACAGAACCGTAAAATATCAAATGTATACCCTTTTGATATGGAGAAACATCTTTTTGTTTCACTCACGATAAATGCTCAAATATCGCGACAAGACCACAGTCCCTCGTTAGCTATTCAGCTCTCCTGACGCATAAGGTCAGGGATGTACAGACGTCTCAAGTTGAATTCAGGACAGCGCGTGGACAGACAAAGTGTTGACGTCATAGTGCAATTTCGATTCGCAAGTTTGGCTAATTTTTACCAAATCTTCTCGCCAAACACTACTTTTTTCTCGCATTTGCAATTTGACGAGCGGGCAGCGGAAACACTGAATACTCCACTCATATTTTAGTCTTTCAGAATTCACAATTGGGTCACTCTGCTCACCCTTTAGCAGGGCTCTCCCCAGAGTTCCAAGAGTACTGGACGGCTCAATAATGTTCTTGAGCATTAATATTCATGAGGGCTTGATGTACAAATAATAACAGCCATTTCCACTGTACCTTCAACTAGGTGTTTTTTCAGTTTTAACTGAACAATATGGAAAGAAAAAAATCTTTAAGTAGTTATAAAGGAATGTTTTGAAGCTTCTGAAAAATAATGTACCATTTTGTCATCATTTTCCTGTGCTTATATCATCCCTCACTACTTTGAAGTTTGGATTATCATTGTACTATACCAGTATCCTGTTTTTCAAATTACCTACGTGGTTTTGTTAATGCAAATGCGCAAACTCTGTAGACATAAAGGGATATAGTCGTCGGAACTGCGCTCAAAGGTCGTATGGGACCCATGCGACCCATGACAACAATACATCCAAGGAACGATGGTGATTGATGAAAGTTAAAACATGTCTGTCATAAATAGACCCAAACTATCATCGTATAATTTAAATGTTGCAGCTCTGATGGTAAGGTGCATCTTGATTTCGTGGACGAAAATCATTGTTTGTAAACAAGAAACTCGCACAGGCGCATTTCCGACGACTATATCCCTTAAAGGGTTGACTGATGTCAAATTCGATGTCAAATTCGCTTCAATCGCTTCTTGATAGTCATTGTGGAATGGGAAAATTCGCAAACAGAGAGCTTGTTGCCACGGACAAGCAACTTTTGGTCTATCGACCTGAAAAAAAGTGAGTGTTCATTGATAATTTAAAGACTGAATCCGTTGACATCAAAGTTTGCTCGTGACTTTCATTGCGGGCAATCTTTAGCTTTCCACAATGCCATTCCGCCACTCACTGAGTTTGGACTGAATATTGAACATTGAACAGTTAAGAGTACGTTTTAATAGTAAAAGTCTCATTTTTTGTGCTGATTTTCGCCACCGTACTTTCTTGTTATAGTGTAATAAAAGTTCATGATACTAAGCAAAACCTTGAGTTGTCTAATTCTTTCGTGTGATAGGAAAACCTTGTCTAGTTCATCGGGCAATGATCAGGTGCAGCCAACGAACAAGGCACTTTTAAAAAGGTCCTTACTATGATTAGATATATTATGCATGACAAATAATGTGAACTGACTAATTTTAAGTCAAGAGGGTCATTAATTAGCTGTTCATATTTGCCCTCCCACAGAAAATTTTTCGACTTACCCTCCCACACTCAAACTTCATTTTTACCCACTCCCCACTTATTTTGCCTGTTTCCCCTCCCCACTGTGATGTTTGAAGCTCCCTCGCCCTGTGGCGAAAAAAACTTGCCAATTTCCCCTGCCCTGGAAACAAAAAAAGTTTTTCGCCAAGCCCTGTCCCCAGAACAATCAACTGATATCCGCCCTGCCCTACAAAAAAAACCAAAAATAATTGCTCCCCTACCACCTAAAAACATGTCCCCTGCCCTAGCAAAATTAAAATTTCCCCTGCCCTCAAAAATTGCTCCTGGAATAGCTTTTCCGATGAATAGCTCCGTTGGCTGCACCTGAATGATCCTTAGCTTTGTGAACGTACGCTCAACTAGCTAAAATTAAGCTTGATACAACATTTCGAAGGGATTTATTACCTTTATATTTACATGACAATCCGAATGGAGAAAAAGTTGTATCTTTACTTTCAACGGAGAATCCTAACATTGTACAGGGGAGAAGATAAAGGTGGCATTTGGGATTGTACAAAGACGTATGCTTGTCTGGACGTCCCAGCCAAAAAACGTGGCTGTGCTTGACAGCGGAAGGAGCATGTCTCAGATGATATGATTGGCTGATAATGTGAATAGTCCACATTCACGACCAGTCAAAATATTCGTTACAAAGACTCTTATTTTGAATGACGTCATTCTGAAATGTAGGCAGTCTCAATTGCCTCCTTTGAGAACATGGCTGTACGTTACCATATGTCCTAAGCCTGTATTTTTTTCTCGTAAAAATACGAATGCGGTGTGAAAATGTTTCATATTTCGTAAACGGCAGATTTTTTCTCAATTTACTAATTTTCGAGCGGCAGCGGAAGCCCAGGAATAAGCCACGTACCTACCGGTACAGATTTGTAAACAGAAGTTATATGCACTTTTAGAGTGTTTTAAGGGTATATTTGTGTTTTCCTCTCGCATTGGTGTCCCCATCCTGATATCACAGAAAATTAGCATTATTTTTAAATTATTCTGTGATTTGACTGTAAAGGGGTATTTCTTCATGGCATACAGTTGCACCTAATAGTCAAAGTTATCATCTTCACCTATTTATTAGGATAAACCATAACACCTGTCAGGAAGGAATTGTGAAACTTTGATAAATATGCAGCGCGTAAATTACCAAAATATAGTGTTCGTAGGCTTTCCCTTTGAGCGCCAAAGTTAATTTTTGTTGCCTTTATAAAATTTACCCCAGTCAGATTTTTGCCAAATTTTGATGAAAAACTGTAGCCAATAAAATTTGATGTCAATTCGATCCAAATTATCAAAAAAATATAGAAAAATCCTAAAATTGGTTAAATGTTGCACTCAAATTTCGGATGGGAAAAATTACAGCACTTAAAGGGTTAAATGCTTTGCAAAAATATTGTCATGACTGTCAAACCCACCCCCCCCACACACACACACATGTGGATTTCGTGAGAAAATTATTATTAAAATCCACACCCCCTTCAATAAAACGTGCAAAAAAGAGAAAATATCCTTACACAAAATGCATTTTGATCACACCGCCCAAGATCTATTAGTCCGTCATTAACAACAATAATACCAGGGTCCACTACATAGGTCATTCATATCCGGTTTGAGAAATGACCCGGACCTAACTTTGCTGAGTTTTGTTGTGCATCAGGCCTCTTTGGGATTTCATAAAAGCATCATTTGTCTGTACTTAACCCTTTTCCTGCCAAGTCCATATTTCACCACCTGTTTAAGATGATTAAAATTAATGAAACACAACAGATTCCATATGGTGTATTTTAACATAATACGGTACTATGGTGTATTTTAACATAATACGGTACATTTGAAGGCTGTTGAAAACATAAATACTGTAATTTTGATCTTTTTGGACTAAAGATGCTATAACATATCAAGCCAAGTGGGTGGAAATACGTCACGTTTTCGCTCAATACTGCTTTTTACTGACTTGGATGATGGAGAAGTGGTACTATCTGGCAGGAAAAGGGTTAAAGTAAATGTGCTGTACTCTAGCTGCCGTTTCCTTGGATTGAGTGGAAATATTTGTAACACGTTTCAATTTCATATATGACATGCCTATACTTTGCCCTATACTCCCTATTATATGGTAGCAATCTTTGCTTGTTTTAGGGTGCATGTTGTGGTGAAAAATGTACAAATAAGATAAATCTGCATGTGTAGAAAAGCTTAACATGGCCCTAGTTTTCTTCAGTCGAGCTTATATTGTAGAGTGTAATTCAAAATTACAGTAACCATATATGCAATTTTAATCATGTTTCCTCCATTTTTTGGTTTTCTATACGAAAGATAAAGTAAGTATTTGTGTTGTACATGATGGAGGTTTAAACATTCTCTTCAAATTATGAGTAGTTTCTAACTAAGTTTATACCATAGTCCTGGAGGGACTGTTAGGGGTGGAACAATTGATATCCTGGGGGCTTGGAAGAATTTGAGGATAAAAGATTCCATTCAGAAACCTTATTTTTATAACATCTTTCATTTTAAGGGAACCTTTTTTTAACATCTGAAATAATTACATTTCATTTAATCAATGCCCTGATATGATTAATATATTAACTCGCGCTTTTTCTGTCATTTGACATATACTCAATGTTTCAGTTTGAAACATTGAAGCATATTATTCATTTGTTCTGCTATTGCTACAGTTTCTCATCCTTATACCTGACAATATCTAATGAGTACTCCATTCCATTTTTCCATATAACCTGCACTGGATATCCAGTGTCCATTGGTGTTCCCTACAGTGATGTGCCAGATTTATCATGACTTAATAAAAGTATTTGTTGTACATAAAGTGGTTCCCGTACTCGCCCCAATATTGAATATTACCAGAACCACTCCTTTTTAAATTGTAACAACTAAGTTTAAGCACAACATTTGCAATGCAATGTACTGCAGGTTGGAAAAGGGTGCAAGAATTCACCGTAAAATTGACCTACATATACATGTAAATTTCTTAATACTAAAACATTCTTAATTTATGGTTTATTCTGTCTTAAGTTTCAAACCAGTTATGGGATACACCTGTTAATTCAAATAGAAGCTGCATTCCCATTCTAAAATGAATAGCCATAACCTGAATTTGAACCGATGTATCACATAACTTTTAAACATGAGAAATCCTTCTGTAGTATACACATATGCAGAAACTGCATTTTGATGTCTTTGCATTAATTTGCATATCTTTGCCTTAAGTAGTGAAGATAATGGAATTTTGTCCAATCGGAATATATAATTTCACAATGTGTATCTCTAGACAAGGTGATAATTGGAAATCATTTCATGTCTGATATATTTGGGATTCGAAAGAACTCTGTTAAAGTTACACTTAAAATGGCCACCAAATAACACCATTTTAATATGTCAAATTTAAAATTTTATGATCATCAGGAGGGGAACACCTCCCATACCATATTATACCAAAGTAATTAGATTAATTGTTTCATTTCAATATTCAACAATTTAACCTCTATGCATTTGTAGTCTTCAAATCCTTAGTCTCTGCCATAATAAAAGATGAAAAATTCTTATAGTCTCTGCCACCTGTTTTAAGCCTGCTACAACTTAATCACTGACAGTGGTAGGTGATTTTCTTAGAGATTGAAAGCTTGATGACTTCCTTTATTTGTCTCCATCAGTAATTTTACTGCAGTATAAAAGGACGATTTTATTTCCTTTCCAACTTTCCAGCATTCTGAAGCAGATGATGTTTGCCTATAGTTCTATGTAAACTTTTCATGTATATGAAGAAAAGCATCTAAAAGAACAGCAAATATTGGCATTTCAGTGTTTGTAGCCACGCAAAATTAAAAAAAGATACTCTGGGAGGGGTATAGTCTGGCAGAGACCCTGCGATTCGCGTTCTTCCCTGTTGGAACACGCGCGCGCCCTTCAGAGACGCGACGCGTGTGTCTGGCAGCGCGTGCTCACAGCTAGCACAGCGTAGCCTTCGAATTGCAGGCCCATCGTGGGCGCGAACAAAACAAGGCACAGCGACTGTGGAGAGTCTAGGAGGGGTAGTGAAAAAAAGATGCCTAAATTCACCCACTGGTAAGAAATAATGCTAGTTGAAGCAGGAAGAAAAAAATAGAATGTTCCAGAGTCACTCTTCTAGCGCCCCCCCCCCCCCCATATAAAATGGTCTGCCCATTATACACGTACCTGCCATCTCAGGCCAGTAATCATGTGACCATCAGTCATGTGTAATGCGGGGCACACCCAACGTCACAGCCCCAGCAAGTGCAAGTGGTATGGTGGAGGCGTATAAACTTCAAGGACTGGTTTCATTGACGCAAATTTAAGCATTTAAGTCTGAAAAATATTTAAATCTTAACTTCTATTGCATCACTGTTGTTGATGCTGTCACAGGGGTGAAAAAGTTTCCAAAAATATTTGGAATATGCAACCAAGGACAATTAGGTTTTAAAAAATCGCGTCTCCCCTTTCAAAAACAGTAGAATAGATACCACACAAAAGCATACATAAGAGCGTTTTCATGGTATCTATTTGTATTTTTGCCTGTCTTTATTCTACTTGCTCTGTCACTATCATTTTCTGTGTCCCCATCCTGATATCTCAAAAGAGAAGCATCATATTCAAATTATTCTTTGATTTGACTGTAAAGGGTATTTCTTCACGGCATACAGTTGCACTTATCATCTTCACCGTTTATTTTGTCTGCAAAGTTCACCTGTTTATACTGTCTGTCTATACAGGATCAATTATAAAACCTTGGGAGGGGATGGTGAAAATTGGACGAATACGCAGAGCATATGTCTGTAGCAGCACTGCTTTCACAAAAAAAATTCTCATGACTGCCAGATCTCCCCCTCCCATGGGGAATTCCGGAAAGATATCTATTCTAATTCTCCCCCCCCCCAAAAAAAAAAAAAATTAATTAATTAATAAACAAATAATAGTAAAAAAGAAAAATGGAATGGAAAGGGAAAAAATTCTTAAACAGTTATGGCAAAAAATACACGTCAATCACACCTTCCAAAATCTAAATACTGCACCGTACACATATTTTGGTTCATCATGTGATGGTCATTCATGATATCTGGTTCGAGATCAATGACTAACTTAATTTGCTGAGTCAGTGTACAGTGCAGTCGCCCTCTTTGGGAAATATTTCCAACAAAGCATCATTCTGCAGGTGCAGCCAACGGAGCTATTCATCGAAAAAGCTGTTCCAGGAGCAATTTTTGAGGGCAGGGGAAATTTTAATTTTGCTCGGGCAGGGGACATGTTTTTAAGTGGCAGGGGAGCAAATTTTAGGGGTTTTTGTAGGGCAGGGCAGATATCGGTTGATTGTTCTGGGGACAGGGCTTGGCGAAAAACGAGGAGAGGGGAAGCTACTTTTAAAACGGGGACAGGGGAAGTTGAGCCATGGTGTTTCCGGGGATGGGGACACAGGGCAAGTACTTATAACTTTTCATGTCTGCAGGGGAAATGGAATGACAAAATTTTGAGGGGAATTTTTCCCGGGCAAGGGAAATCGGCAAGTTTTTTTCGCCATAGGGCTGGGAGCTTCAAAATTCACAGTGGGGAGGGGAAACAGGCAAAAATAAGTGGGGAGAGGGTGAAATAAAGTTTGAGTGCGGGAGGGTAAGTGGGAAATTTTTTAGTGGGAGGGCAAATTATGAACAGCTACTTAATTACCCTCTTGACTTAAAATTAGTCAGTTCACATTACTTGTCATGCACAATATATCTTATCATAGTAAGGACCCCTTTAAAAGTGCATTGTTCGTTGGCTGCACCTGATTCTGTCTGTACTTGAAGTAAATACAAGCTTTCCTTCTTTTCCTTTCCTTTCCTTTGATTGAGTGGAAATATTTGTTAAAAGTTTTATTTCAGATATTGCATGCCTAGTCTATGCTTTGTCCTATTCTACTTGTGGTAGAAATCTTTCCTTGTTCTCGGGTGCAGTTTGTGGTGAACAAATGCAAACATACGAAATAAAATGAATCTGCATGTGTAGAAAAGCTTAACATAGTCCCAGTTTTCTTCAGTCAAGCTTGGATTGTAGTGTGTAGTTGAACATTGTGGTACTGAGATTTATTTCTCAAACATTAATTGTGATCTGACTGTACTAGTATGCCGTACATGCAATTTTAAATTTTAATCATGTTTCCTTAATTTTTCTTGCTTTCTGTACGAAGGATAAAGTAAGTATGTGTGTTGTATTGATGCTCAAATATTTCTTTTGAAAATGGGTTTTAATGGGTTAGGTTATATCTTTTCCGGCTTTGTTAGGTCAATTCACACATATAGTTTAATAGTTAGTGTGCCAGAAACCAAACCACAACCAAGCATTTGTATAGTGTGGATGATAATCGTGTTCAGGATATATTCACTGCATGGGTGCAGCTGTATTTTGCATTTTAGTTTCTTGTCTTTACAGCCTGACAGCATATTAACCACCTTGTCTGAGAGTGAGACACAGATATAGTTTCAAACCTTTAACCGGGATAGGATTATACAACCATCGTTATATTGGTGACTTTGTTGCGGTACTTGTAGATTTCAGTATTTTTCCCCCATATTATCAACACATTTTCTTGGGAAATTCTCTTTTGATAGCTTGTCTTCTTGTATGCATGAGGTCCATATTAATAGGTTTTATCACAGACAAATAGAAACAGACTTGCAACGGGTATTGTTCAAGGCTTAAAACGGTTACGTAAGTCATCCATGTTTGCCTCGCCTCAGGTAGCTCTCGCCTCGCTTTTCCGAAGAGTACCGATCCATGCACCCTTCGGTACCGTAGTTTCCAGATTTACGCCAACTTTAAGCGAAAGTGTGTTTGGCAAAAAGTTTTTTTTTTCTTTGAAATATTTTTTTATTTATATAAATGACAAAACGCGGATTACAAAACAGAAAAAGAGAAAATACACAAACGAAAGAAAGAGAACAAAGCAACAAAAGGGGTAAAAGGTGGAAAAGATGGCAAAAACCCGAAAAGCCGAGAGTTGGTTTTTACGTTCACATATTTTGCCTCTAATTTCATGACATATTTTAAAGTTTCGATAACCATTGCAAATGATGGTCTAATATTACAAAATCGTATCGAATACAAATGATACTTTGCGATCAGAATGGCGTGGTTTAAAGCAAGAGACTTTTTCACTGGATGAACACCAAAGATCACACTAAAATCATCCAGAGACACATAATCTCTGGAAGAGTGTTGCCATAGTTTGTTAAACTCATCCCAAAACCCTCTTACGTACGGACATGAGCAGAACAAATGTTCTAAAGTCTCAGTATCACCACAATGTATACACGAATCATCATCTACAACTTTCCATTTTTTTAAAACTTTGACAGGCAATAATTCTATGTAAATTTTAAAATAGAAACTTCTCAGTTTCCTCCATGGTAGGTTCAAAGGGAACATTACAGATATCTTTCCACGAAAAGATGCTGTTTGGATGGAGTTTTTCGTGTGTACGTTGTGATGTTGGTGTTTCTACCTTATTCTGAACAAGTGCTTTATAAAACAGTTGTGTACTGACATTTTCACTGGAATATGTCTGTTCACTAACTGAAAAGGAAATGGTTTCATCAAAAGTAATTGTTTCTTCTTGATTGTAATGTCCAGGTTTGTTTTTCCAAATTGTAGGAATGGCATCAATAATTCCACAGTATGTCACAAAGGCCGTTTTAGAATGTGAAAATCGACGTGCATCTGTATGAGGTAGGGTACTATCCTTGTACCAAGTTTGAACGAAATCGCTCCAGGCGTCTCTGAGATATCTGCGTGAACGGACGGACGCACGGACGCACGGACGGACTGACGCACGGACGGACGGACGCACGGACATGACCAAACCTATAAGTCCCCCCGGACGGTGTCCGTGGGGACTAAAAAATACCGCAATTATACGGTGTCGCTCAAATTTGATCAGAATTGGTACATACCAAAGATCAACAATAAGTGTTGTTTCTATCTGTTCATGAGGCAGAAATTATACGTTGATGTTATGACAATTTCTGCACAGTACAACCAGTAAAACAACAAGAAATATTTAAACCAGAAAAACAAGAATGACAAAAGTAAATAAGGTCTGAAACGTTAGGTACTGATGGTCAACTTTAGCAATAGCAGATAATATTTCAACTATGGATGTACAAAATAGACATCCATGGTTTCAGCAGGTCAGTTAATATGTCACAGTTCATAAACAATGAAAGGAAATGACAGATTATCTGTTTCAGTTACTGCTACCACTCCCAAACACAATAGGTACCCTGCATACAAATAGGTTAAAGGTCAATATCCTCTTAATCAGATGCATGGGCTGATTCAGTTACTGCAACAACTCCTGCACATTTGAAGGATTTCCCTTTTTCTTACCCCATTTGCATATTTTGACACTGACGTGTTCATTTGAACAAATTCACATCTTAATCCCTGCATCTACTTGTACACCAAATACTGAGACGGTAGCTTGGCGGTATGGGAGCCTTTGTGTGTGACAGACATACATCCGCCATACATACCCACAAATATACATACATACAAACATACAGACGCCACCGACTCATCATATAAGATCTTTTGGTATTTATATATAAAACCAAATATGAGCTAATAAAACTAGTTTCTCAAAATCATATATTTTATCTACACAACAAATATCAAATCAGTAAGTACTGCGGTTCTCAAGATATTTGAGTGGACGGACGCCTCACAAACATACATACATACATACATACATACATACATACATACATACATACATACATACATACATACATACATACATACATACATACATACATACATACATACATACATACATACATACATACATACATACATACTACATACATACATACATACATACATACATACATACATACATACATACATACATACATACATCATACATACATACATACATACATACATACATACATACATACATACATACATACATACATACATACATACATACATACATACATACATACATACATACATACATACATGCATGCATGCATGCATGCATGCATGCATGCATGCATACATACATACTGACGCCGGACGGATACCTATCCAAATAGCAGATGATACAGATGATACAACGATTTGTTTACAAGATAAAGTTTCGCTACACAATAGCATTGTTCTTTTAGATAGTTTTAAATTAGTTTCTGGTTTTAAGTGTAAACAAAGAAAAAAGTGAGCTTTTGTTTACAAGTAAATTATCAGCAGGCCCAGGCCCTCATCATGGTTTCCGAGCATCTACATCCCCTATTAAACTCCTTTGTTCTTACCCAGGACACGATAAAATAAACAATTACGATCGGAATTGTAACCAACGAGTTAGGAAAATGAATGATTAACTATACGTTTGGGGTTCACGTGACCTTACTTTGCGAGGCAAAACACTCCTTATTAAGTCGCATGGCATTTCACAATTTATTTACAATACGTCCACTTTACCAACTCCTGCAGATGTAATTGCTAAAGCACAGTCACATTTAATAGAGTTTCTATGGGACAAAAAACGCCCCAAAATTAAATACAATGCCATTATTGCTGATAAGAATAAAGGGGGTCTGGGCATTCCTGATTTATCTATTTTAAACAAAGCTCTAAAACTGAAATGGCTCCCATTATTATATTCACAACGCAAATCTGCTATAATCCCTTCATTTTATTAAATAAGTTCGGAGGTCTCAAGCCTCTACTTTTGTAATTACAATGTTGATAAACTGAAATGTACACTTCCACCTTTTTATAAAACTATCTTACAAGCATGGTCAGATATTTCGCCTTTCAAAAAAAATATTTGTAGTTGAATGGACAAGAAGTAGCAAAGCAAATCATCTGGAATAATCAACATATTTTAGTGGCAGGGTCATCTGTCCTTTATCAGGATTGTTTAGAAAAAACGGTAATTTTATAGGAGACCTATTTAATCCAAATGGGACTCCTCTGTCTTTCCATGATTTCAAAATGAAGTATAATTCTAAAAAGGACTTTGTGCATACTGTAGAATTATTGAGGCAATTCCTACAATATGAAAAACAAACTTAGACATTACAATCAAGAAGAAACAATTACTTTTGATGAAACCATTTCCTTTTCAGTTAGTGAACAGACATATTCAGTGAAAATGTCAGTACACAACTGTTTTATAAAGCACTTGTTCAAAATAAGGTAGAAACACCAACATCACAACGTACACGCGAAAAAACTCTATCCAAACAGTATCTTTTCGTGGAAAGATGTCTGGAATCATCCCATTGAAACTACCATGGAGGAAAACTGACAAGTTTCCAATTTACATGTAAAGTTTTACATAGAATTATTGCCTGTCAGCGCCTTTTAAAGAAATGGAAGAATGTGGATGATGATTCGTGTATACATTGTGGGGATACTGAGATTTTAGAACATTTGTTCTGCTCATGTCCGTACGTAAGAGGGTTTTGGGATAAATTTAACAAACTATGGCAATACTCTTCCAGAGATTATGTGTCTCTGGATGATTTTAGTGTGTCCTTAGTGTTCATCCAGTGAAAAAGTTTCTTGCTTAAACCCACGCCATTCTGATCGCAAAGTATCATTTTTATTCGATACGATTTTTGTAATATTAGACCATCATTTGCAATGGTTATTGAAACTTTAAAATATGTCATGAAGTTAGAGGCAAAATATGAGAAGGTAAAAACCAACTCTCGTTTTTCCGTTTTTTTTTCCATCTTTTCCACCTTTTACCACTTTGTTGCTTTTTTCTCTTTTTCTGTTTTGTAATCCGTGTTTTGTCAATTTTTTCAAGCTTCTTTTGGTGGCTTCATACTCATCAAGAATAACAGAGTCTAAATTTTCATCCATTGCCTCCTCCAAGTCTTGAAGTTTCTTGGTCAAAATCGCTTCATCAAGCCTCTTTTGTTTTTGTTTAGCTTTGGAGAAGACAATTGATGCTTCTTTCACTTTAAATTTAATAAGCTCAAAAGTTTTTGAGCGTTCAAACTGGAGTTACCATTTAAAGTCTCTTGTACAGTGTTTGTCATTAAACAACAAAAATCACTGTCATTTAAGTGGTCTACATTTAGTTTCCAGAACCCTGGACCTCTATTAATCTGGACAGGGAACAATTTTAGCTCAACAGCACTATGGTTGGATTTCGTACTCGGAGTAATTCTGCAAACTCTAATACTATTAACAACAGTTTGTGAACAAGGAATAATCTAGGCGGGAAGATTTGGCGCCTCTGCGCCAAGTAAAGCGATGGACATTTGGGTTCAATCTACGGTATACATAAACTATTATCAAAGTATGCATAATTTTTTTAAGTTCTATTCTAGCAGTATTCTTAAAATCCAGATGTTCTCCCCTTGTATCACGGTACAAACAAAAGCATGTGCAGAGACACACAAAGAAGTGCGTATTGAATTTCCAAATGCATTAATTTGTACCCATGGGCTTGTTTATACTGCCATTATGTGATGTTTTGTTCATACTGAGTCTGTAGAACACATTGTGTCTTTTTTTATTCCGGAATAGAATCATTACTGAGTCAGCTTTGAATATTCCTTTTTAGGTTGTATTAAGTCTGCTATGTGATGTAATGACAGCACCAACGGAAACAGACACATGCCGCTTCGAAGACCACAAATACTACTTCAATGACATCTGCTGTGATATGTGTGCTCCAGGTGAGAACTACCTACAATGAATTTACTTTTTAGCTCACACGTGGTTATGCCAATGTGAGTTTATCGTATAAGCTGAAGTCGATGGCGTCTGTATGTATGTGTGTATGTATGTAAGTATGTATGTATGTATGTATGTACGTACGTACAGTGTGTCCGTCAACATCAAAAACACGCAAACCGCTGCACGTTTCAGCTTGTATTTGGTGTGTGGAATCATCCTGGGCTGTAGATAGGAGTTTGTTCAAATGAAGTCTGCATTGCCAAAATTATGCAAATGAGCTTACAAAATGTGAAATGGTCAAGAACTAATATCTCAAGACCACGTTTTTGATTGCTTTGAAAATTTGTGTGCAGGTACCTAAGGTAAACCTTATACAGTTTTGTGAATATTGTGAAGTATCCTTAATTTTGTATTTTTGCTGAATTTTTTGGTGATTTTTCTCATTTTCAGTAAAAATTCTTCTCCTCTGAAACGACCAGCCCAATTATCGCTCTCAAATTTGGTTTGATCTTTGCGAGGATGTCACTCTTCTAACTTGTTGAAATTATGACAAAATTTGGAAAATTACCATTTTCGAGCAATTTTGTCATTTCTGTCAAAAACTCTTAAACAGTATTTTCTTTTTAAAACCCCTGGACAGACAGCTTTTATATTTGGTACACAGACGTACAGAGATGACAATAGTTAAAATATGGAAATTGTCGTGAAATATACAAATTTGTATTTTTGAGACAATGTGTGGGATTATTTACGAAGCAGGATCTTTTGAGTTCAAGTGATGGAGACAGAGGCGTCCACTGTATTTCTTCAACTTTATTACTACAGCTACGATGAACTACTGCTACAATAATATAATGTATCAGTGGGTGGATAAGTAACGACCAGATCCAGTGGTGAGCGATGCGCTCTGAGTATACGCATACACACACACACTATACTGTGCATAAACATATACTAAAGTAAGTGGCTAATTCAGGCTGTGATATAGCCGACTTTGGCGGGAAAGTAAGAAGTGTCTTTGACTTTGATTTGTTAGAGATGAGTCACACGTCAGAAGGAATTAAAACTATGTGTAAACACAGGATGTTGGAAGGAACTGACGAGATTACAATCTGTCTTCATTGTCAAGGAATTAAGAAGTAGCTATCTTTGTATACGTTTCTCGACAGACAATATTGTCATTTTTGGTCAAGAAAACTTGTTCTAAAAATAAACTTATTTGATAGCTTTGTAATTTGGTATAAATCTCAAGGGATGTTATTAGATAAATTTTTTGCTCAAAGTGTTGGGAAACCCCCAAATTTGTATATTTAGGTAATTTTCGCAGTTTGTGACCTTAAATGACCTACACGAACCCTGAGGATATGTTGTGAGACAGTTTCAAATGCTGTGAACATAATTTTGTCATATTTGGTATCAATTTGTAGGAAACTTTGATTCAGAAAACAAAGCTGAGGTGATTTTTTTCATTGCGGACCAATTTTTGCAACTTTTCTATGTAAGACATACAAGAACTGATGAGAAATTTGGATCCAGGATAATTCCAGATGTTGCAATCCCCGCCTACAGTGGAAGGCATTTCACTATCTGCTTCACTATTGCTTTGAAATTTTATATGCAGGTCACTTGGGATGACCTCACTTAAGTTTGTTCAAATTGTGGTGAAATTTGCATATTTGTAGTTTTGGGGCATTTTTAGCTCATATTTGGTTTTGTATATAAATACCAAAAAAGAGCTTATATGATGAGTCGGTGGCGTCTGTATGTCTGTATATTTGTGGGTATGTATGTGCAGGTGTATGTCCGTCACACACAAAGGCTCGGATATACCGCCAGAGCTACCATCTAAGTATTTGGTGTACAGGTAGATGCAGGGGTTGAGATGTGAATTTGTTCAAATGAACACATCAGTGTCAAAAATGTGAAAATGAGTAAGAAAAAGGGAAATTCTGCAAATGTTCATGAGTGGTCGCATACCAATGGCTGAAACAGGATACTCCACTGACCTGTAGTCATTTCCTGTCATTGTTTATGAACTGTTACATAAGTCTAGATGGGTATCCGTCCGGCGTCTGTCATCAGTCTGTATGTATGTATGTATGTTTATGTATTATGTATGTATGTATGTATGTATGTATGTATGTATGTATGTATGTATGTATGTATGTATGTATGTATGTATGTATGTATGTATGTATGTATGTATGTATGTATGTATGTATGTATGTATGTATGATGTATGTATGTATGTATGTATGTATGTATGTATATGTATATATGTCCGTTTGTGAGACGTCCGTCCATTCAAATGTCTTGAGAACCGCAATACTTACTGATTTGATATTTGTTCTGTAGACGAAAAATATGATTATACTTTTTTAATTTTTTAATATTGTTGAAAATATGCAAATTAGTGCCAAAAAAGGCGTTTTTGGTAAAAAATCTTCTCCTTCATAACCGCTCAGGTCAGACAGCTTTGTTATTAGGTAAACAGGTCCCTAGGGATAACCCAACTTAGATTTGTTCAAATTGTGATAAAATATGCAAATCTGTATTTTTAAGGAATTTTTTTGTCATTTTTGGTCACTACTTTATTCTCTCTGTGGCCTCTCAGCTAGGCGACTGATGCCGTATGTTGTGGTTCGAATCCGATTGAAAACTAGCCGTATTTCATCAAAACCGCTCGTCTGACAGCTTTGATATTTGGTATACAGGTTCCTACACTTTAACTAAATTTGATATATTGAATATATGATGAAATCTGCAATTTTGTATTTTTGGTGCAATTTTTGCAATTTTGGTCAAAAATGTGTTTCTCAAAAACTACTTGTCTGATGCCTTTGGTATTTGAGTATACAGGTGCCTAGGGGTTGTCTTAATGTGATATATTGAAATTTGATGAAATCTTAAATTTGTATTTTGGTCAATTTTAGCCATTTTTAGTTAAAATGTTTGTCTTCTGATAGCTTTGATATTTGGTATACAGGTTCCAAGGCTTTATCTTAATGTAGTATATTGAAATATGATGATGAATTCTTCAATTTTGTATTTTGCAGCCAATTTTGCCATTGTTGGTCAGGCCATCCTGAAATGAACTATCGAAATATCAACCTTTTTCGTCGATACATGTGTTACAAAAAGTTATTCTCTACATAACACAGCAAAGCTCTGTCGACTTTTGGGTCGCTTGTTTTTTTCAAAACCACTGGTCAGACAGCTTTAATATTTGGTTTACAGGTCCCTAGGATGACCTTAGTGAGATAATTTCATACAGTCAGGAAATACTGAATTTTGTATCCATGTCTATAGTAGCTTCAGGGACTTTGGCTCTATATTTTTCTATGCGTAATATACCCATATATTGATTGGTCAAAGAATACAACAGTTACACTACCTGTATGAGATGATGTGGAGAATGACTTGAATGTGATATTGAGAAAAACTACTGGGGCTGAGCTCTGACAGTTACTGTGCACTGTAATTGGAAGAAGCTGATGCATTTTGATATGAGACCTAACCGATTGTGCGTGTTGGCGAAATATTATTTCAAGCCCTGTGCTGATATCTAAGGCATCAATTTCATTATAGTTATATAAGTCAGGGTCACAAACTGTGTGTCCAAATAGCTTCATTTCTTCATTTGCATTGCAATGAGGTAAATACATTGTACCATGCTCTGTTTCCCACATAGGTCATAAAGTTGAAAGTCACTGCACATCGTCAAACAGTACTAGTAGTTGTGTGCCATGTCGTGACGATTACTTCCAAAAAGACTGGAGTGGAGATACACGTTGCACCGTGATTGACAAATGCGACGGCAGATTTGAGAATGTGAGTAAACGGGCACTCGATAAAACCATGAATAATGAGTGTGCATGCAATGTTGGATATAAGTATTCTGACTCAGAGGACAAGAGATGCATTGAAGCACAAGATGAAAAGCAGACACCTCTCAAAGGTAAGAATACACTAACAGCACTCAACAGTGTTTTCTCTAGGGCATATGATTGCACAATCTGTTCTTGTACTACTTGTTGTGCCCTTGAGCAAGACTTCAGGGATAATAATTACCCCTTAGCAGAATGATACATGTAAGTTGAGCTACAATAGTTTGGACCTAAGCAGGACTTGTCAATGCGTGTTGTGCTGATACACCCTTAGACTGTACACTTGTATGTTTAGAACTGAGCCCGCACACGAAGTTTCCGCTGAAGGTGACTATAGTACGTGATACTCAACCTATACACACGTAGGCGGGTTTCTTACCTCTGCAGTTCTGTCCATAAATGCAAATTTGGCTATGCAGTTTCATCATTTCATTGTTTTGCTGGTGCATACAACAAAGTTTTAGAAGACATGGCTTGTAACTTTTAATGCAAAAGTTTTCCCCAGATGGTGCCTTCAGCCTGCATGACATCAATTGCCACCAATGCTAATGACACTCCGACAGCTGTCAATTGATGCAGCCATTATTGAGGAAAATTACAATCAGGGAAGTGCGGATAAGAATTACACTAATCTTAAATGTTTGTTGAATGAATTGTAAGTTGTAATTTTTACTCACATTTGGTATACCAATGTGAGGTTATCGTATAAGCTGAATTGATTTGCATGTCTGTATATTTGTGGGTATGTGCGGATGTATGTCCGTCACACACAAAGGCTCCCATACCGCCAAAGCTACCGTCTCAGTATTTGGTGTACAGGTAGATGTAAGGGTTGAGATGTGAATTTGTTCAAATGAACACATCAGTGTCAAAAATGTGCAAATGAGGTAAGAAAAAGGGAAATTCTGCAAATGTTCATGAGTGGTCGCATACCAATGGCTGAAACAGGATACTCCACTGACCTGCAGTCATTTCCTGTCATTGTTTATGAACTGTTACATATTAACAGACCTGCTCAAACTAAGGGACGGACCATTAGATCTTGGGAGGGGGTGGTCACAATGAAATTGTGAACATTTTTTTTTACAACTGTAAATTTCTAAAAAAAAATTTTTTCTAAATGGGAAAAGCTGTGCTAATATTTTTTACTAAGTAAATTTTCAGATTTATAATTTTTTTTGGTTAGACGCTGTCTGAGATACAATGTACATCCATATCACTAGCGCAAATAAGATTGCGTGCTGTAACTACTTATGGCCCAGTGATTTATATTGCTGATAGATTTCGCGAAATGTTGCAGATCATCTTTTGACAAGCTGAGAAGCTGTTTGCAAAAAATGTGGTGAAATTTCAATATTGGACAATATTTGCCCTTTTTTTGATCAAAACATCAATTTCTCTGTAGCAGTATGTCAAACTTCTGTCATTCTTGTTGTTTTTCTGGTTGTGTTGTGCAGAAATTATTGTCATAACATCAACGTAATATTTTCCTGCACTGAACAGATAGAAACAACATTTATTGTTGATCTTTGGTACCCATACTGGTATGTACCAATTTTGATCAAATGTGAGCGACACCGTATAATTGCAGTATTTTTTTAAAGTGTGTGCACTTTTTTATCCTCCAGTTCCAAAGGAGCACTCAACTACAGAACTACCTAAGATCCCACAGCACGTTGTTTTACCTCGAGTAGTAATCCAAGAGTACTCTACAGCAGCTGACATACAGACTTCTACATATTCTTCAACTGAAATTACAACTTCCATAGCACTGCCCTGTCAACCAGCTGATAATGACTTGACAGATGAAATAATATCAAATCAGAATAAATTCCATATTATGCTAATTATCACAGTGATCATCATTGTGATCTGTTTGGCAATTGTGGTTGCATTCGTCCTAGTTAAAGTCTGCTGTATAAAAGGGTACTGCTCTGAGAAGTGTAGAACCAAGGTATTTCAGATAGTATCTCAGATCTGTCTGTCGGCTGAATGATGTAATCAAGATGTTTACTGAGAAATCAACATTTTAACACTGATGATATTGAATGATCTTGAAACTGACCGTACATACTGTCACTCTTCTACCAATCATGAAAAGTAGCAAATTCATATATTTGTTGCTTTAAATTGGCAAGTTGATCATGAAATGTCACCATGAATGATATGTCTTGAGAGAAATCAATATTATCAACTCACTGAAATTCAAATTTTTTTAAGTAACCTTTTTTTTTTTTCTATTTGTCAATACATATAATCACTTTAAAACTGAACATGAAGGTTTTACTTAAATTCCACTTCTCAAGGAAACCTGTATCTATATTTTTAATGCATGGTTGTGTTTTACACCACAAACAGCAGCAACCAATGCTGCCAACAATAGAGGAGGACCGTTGCCAATCAATAATGGTGCAGGAGAAGGAAACTTTCCAATGTTAGAGAGCGCTGGAAATAATCAGTCTTCAGAGACAGCAGCAGCCTGTAAGTTGCAGTTTAATGTGATCCCCATGATCGAACATGTGAGGTTTCTGTATAACAAAGAAGGTTTTAGCCAAAGTTACTCCCCAAACAAAATTTGAAATTGCAACATGTTTAATGTATAGTTAACACGATTGGAACTAATTTTGGGGAAAAGGATTATTGTAGTAATATTGGTATAATCAGCAAATTTATAAAGCTCCTCTACTTTTCTTTTCCTGCAATTCACATGTTTTTACAGGTAAATTTGTAACATCGCAACTTTCAGCTTAAGGGCGCGTTACACTTTTGATAAATTCAAACAATTAAAAGATCCTATTCTACTTAGTTAAAGTTCCGATCGTGTTTGTTCTATTTTACACCACAAACCACAGCAACCAACACTGCCACCAGAGGAGGAGATACACCGCCAGGCAATAATGATAGCGGGGAAGAAATCGCTCTGATGATTGCAGAACAACCAGAGAGCGCTGGAAACAACCTAACCACAGAGACAGTGGAAGATGCAGATGATGAAGGCTGTGCTACACGGTCAACTGTGTCAAGAGCTGACAGCACAGAGTCGGGTGAAAGCCACCCTGAGAGATCCTCCTCTGAGTCTGGTATCTGCAGAGAAGATTCCATAGAAGGTATATGGTTATGTTCATCTTGATTATTACTGTCTCCTATGAAAGAGTTTTTTTTAATAAAAATGACCTTGGTAGTATTACACTTCAAAACTGAAAGACTTACACTTTTGCGCAATCTTTTCTCAAGGAATCTTTCAACCATTCTCTTTCAAAATCAAGAATAAAAATCAGGGGTCACCATGCAAATTTTGGTACTGGAGAAACAAATCACTCAATATTTACCAATATTTGAAAATCAAAATGGCTGTCATCCCTATGGAGAAAAATTGAATCTTCGATTTTCTGGAAAAAAATGAAAATTTTCTTACAGTAAGAGTTTAAAACAAGCCCAACAAGTTGTAATTTAGGTAATTTAGGTAATTTATTATAACCGAATTATTAAACTTTGAGAGTCCAAAATATCTGTTCCCGAGGCACATTCTGCCTGAACAGTCAACTTCATGGGTGTACATTTCACTGTATTTGCAAGCGTATAGAATTGAGACAAGGCATACAAATTTAGTTTTGTGCTTTCTGCTTCTGCCAGGAGACCAATTGCCAAAACTAGGTTTTCATTCTCCTTTGTTGAAAGTTGAATCAACAAATGAAGATTTTGCCTTATATTTACAGACCAAGATCGAAACTCTCCATCCCCCGGTGATGGTGCCACACCTTGTTATACAATGACAGACAGGCATAGAGACATTCTCCGGGATTTGACGCCAGACATTGTGAAGGATCTTCCAGTGTCACCGGTATTGGATAAAATGAAAGTAAGTCAATATGATTCTTTAGGAAGATTGTATGATTAAAAATGTGTATTTTGATGGTCTTAGTACACAGTTATACTTTTACAGACTATCAATAAAATTTTACTGTGTGAGCAATTTACAGAGCATTAATTTTAGCTCAGATGACATGTAATTAGAAATGTTCAAACTTTTCAGTACATAAACAGTATGAATGGAGAGACCATTGTCAGGGGAATTGTCCATATTTTGGTAAAAAATATGTGGGCCAGTGAAAAGTACAAGCAAAAAATTTCTTTATCCTTACCTAAAAATGGTTTTGTTCATACATAGTGCTAAAAGTCAGATTTAATAGTACATCCAAAAAAATATTGTTTCCTTGCTCCGGAATCATATTCTTTTCTGTAATTCCTGTAATAAACTCAGAGCAAGATGTAATGGTGATGGGAAAGTGAATTAAAAATGAAGAGTTTTGGGAAAGGAAGAATGCTCTACCTACACTCCAAAAATACAAACATATATGAAAAATTTGAAGGAAAAAATGTTTGTTTCCATTCTTGCCACACTGCACACAGCTCCTTTTCTCCCAATATCTAATGATCTACATGTATTCTATAATGTTCACAGTCTGGGTAATCCTTAATGTGTGTCATGTCTCCTCTCTTACAGTTATTTACAATGGAGGATATAGCAAAAATCACTAATAGAATTTACGATGAGTATGAACAAAGACGGCAGTTGATATATACCCTGATGACCAAAGGCCCTGATGCATTTGATGAGTTTGTGAGAGTACTGGATGAAGTGTGTCCCCATCTGGCGTCAGCGCTGAAATCACAAAACTAAAGAGGAGCAGCTCTGTACATCTTGTAAAGTGTTTCAGGTAAAATGTTATGCTTTTCTTGCAGTTTAAGACTTGCATTCCACATAATGTGGCCAGGCCCAGCAATGGCTGAAAAAAGAGATTTGCTTTTGAGGATGTATGTCAGAAATTTAGAAAGAGTTTGATCATATGATAGCCACATTTTCTAGGATCTCTCCGTAATGTGCAAAAAACCTCTGAAAAGACTCATATGGTACCAAGAAAAAAGCTGCTCTGTAAAACCCACCGTTTTGGCATACATTACAAGTAGAAAAACCAAACAGGCAACAGTAATACTCAGATGGTTTTATGAAAGATATTATTTTTCAGATACAGTTTGACAGACACAAGTAGGTTTATTATCCCAATGAATAAAATTGTTGTGAACTAAAATATTCCCTTTTAGTTAACCCTATTCCTGCCAAGACCATATTTCACCACCATGTCGATGGTTAAAATTAATGAAACACGTAACATATTCCATATAGTGTATTTTAACATAAAACTGTACATTTGAAAGCTCTTGAAAACATTAATACTGTAAACTTGATCTTTTTGGACTAAAGATGCTATAACAGACCAAGCCAAGTGGGTGAAAATACATCATGTTTTGGCTCCATACCGCTTTTTACTGACTTGGCTGATGGGGAAGTGATACTGTCTGGCAGGAAAAGGTTAATGAAGTTTATGCCTCATCAGCACATGCCCTTTTTCCAAAACATCTCATTAAATATACAGTACCTTGATGTCGTCAACTTTGTTGGTTCATTCATGCATCTACACTCTGAGATCCTCACTACATGTATGAAAACAGCCGAGCCACATTCTGACATAACTTTCCTCATGTTATTGTTTGCAGATATTCGTGGGTGAAGAGATTTAGAAGGTAGCTGAGTCATAACCTACTGAATGTGCTCAGAGACTTTTGATTAAACCTCTGGTAAGCCAAGGTCCAGATGCATATCAGAACTTTGTCTCGGTGTTTTAACGGTGTGTGCTTACATCTAGCCAAAGCAGTCTTGTATTTTGGAACTGATTTCGTGGCTCACCTGTGCCATATGTACATATCATTGTATGGGTAAACCAAACCAAAGAGAATATTAAGTAAAATAAGTTTTCTGACTGAAATAAATTGAAAGGACTGGATTTCAATTACTGTTACTTTTTGCAAATTTTGACAAGATTTCATGACCGACCTTTGGGCTACAACCATGACTGAAGCTTTACCTTGCCTTTCAAAAGAGTAACACGTACCAAAATCAGAAAGTCCAAGGGTAAAACAGAATTGACTCTTCCATTTTGGGAAGTGACAGGGTTTTAATGGTCCAAAATGGTTAATGTTACTTGAGAACGTTACCAAATTATGTATACTCAGACAGTACAAAAATATAACTGTACAGTCATTGGTTCTATATAGTTATTCAGGTATAGATACAAGAGATTACTTTAAGATTTTACACTTTTACAAAAGTGCTATGCTGACCCTGGCATAAACTGTCTGGGATTGTTGTAACCTTTGCATGTTGTGGTAATTAGATGCTGCTTTTACAGAATGTAATAACGTGTTTTTGTCATTTTCCATGCTGCAGTTCTGATAAGGAAAAGTGTAGTCATGTTCACAGGCCGACCCTATTTTCACTTGACAGCCCTTTGCATTGACAGCGTACAATTTTCTGTGCCATTTAGTATACAGTACAGTACTAATTTTACAGAGTCTGAAAAGCCAACAACACAGACACAAGGAACATGTACTGATTGATATCACACTCATCTTGAAATCAGAATACCAAGATTGTACTCTTCAGAGTTTTTTTATATTCTCACACTAAAACTTGAGTATTTGGCTATTTACCCGACATTCTTCTCAATATCATAATGTTTATTGTGTAAACTATTTTTATTTGTCCATGTATTTAAATTTTAATTCTGACTTTTATTCCTGCCATTATGAATGATAGATGTATGGTTTAGTAGATGTAAGTTATTCCTATGTCTGTTCCTGTTTATTGGTAGTATCGCCGTCGGAACTTTATTTTAATTCCCATCATGGGCATCCGTCCCACTATCTCAATATAGGGGAGTTTACCATCTTTCTGTGGGCATTACTGAATCAAAACCGACTTTACAGCAGAATTTCATATGTCTAATAGATTTTTTTGAGGCTAAAAATTGTAAATGTTGTCTGAAAGGTGTGTCCATTAGGGTATTTCTGGCATCTACCATGTCTTCATTCACATATAGGCCAGCACCATAATACAACATTGTATTTTGATGCAGGTCGACCCTTCACATGTGAAAGACTCAAAGACGACAAGAGAACAAACAGTGGATGTTTGGTTAAATTAATTTTTCAAATGTCTAGCCCAAACATCAGTCAGTGAAATGACGTTGCATCAATCTAGCACTGGATTTTGTGACTTGCCTCATTTGTTGTAACATGAATTATGTATGTGAAATTGTGGCCTACAAACTTACTTTTGTTCAAATTTGATGTATTTCACCATATTGTTTCCTTGTATCATCTTCAGAAAATGTAATGTTAAAGTGTAGAATTTCGCTATAATGAATCATGTAGCCACGTACTGGTGTATCAGTTAATGAAAGCTCTCTTTGAAAATGAACCTCAAGTGTATTTGAATCGTGTAGCCATGTACTGGTGTATCAGTTTAATGAAAGCTCTCTTTGAAAATGAACCTCAAGTGTATTTGAATCGTGTAGCCATGTACTGGTATATTAGTTTAATGAACGATGAGACTCTTTAAAATGAACCTCAAGTGTAATTTTACAACTCTCTGCAATATCTGTACATTAAAAAGAGTTCATTTACAGAATGTTTTTGCATTTCATGACAGAAAGAGAGTTTTTATTTTGTCATTTTTATATTTCATTTTTATTCCTTCAAAATTTACAGTAATTATGATGCTGCATTTTCTCTGCTTGCCGTTACAATTTCAGACAAATTGGATTTATCTTGAATAATTCACATTCTAACACCACAGTGATGTACAGATTTGTTATTTTTAGTCCCCACGGACACCGTCCGGGGGGACTTATAGGTTTGGTCATGTCCGTGCGTGCGTGCGTCCGTCCGTTCACGCAGATATGTCAGAGATGCCCAGGTCAATTTCTTTCAAACTTAAATAGTACCCTACCTCATACAGATGCACGTCGATTTGTTTCACAATGCGATCAAATTTGGCCGTGTTTGAGGACTTTTTAGTTTACACCTCCATAGACTCCCATGTATAAGGCAGCTCTCCATAGACTCCCATGTATAAGGCCAAGAAAAATAAAAATTTAGTTTCTCATCGTATTCATATTGCAAAAAGGATGCAGTGACACAGTTTTTTAGCCCCCAAAAATAAAGTCCAGGGGGCTCATAGATTGGGTCATGTCCATCCGTGAATCAATCCGTTCGAACAGATATCTCAGACACTTTGACAAAATGTCATGTGACCTTGGTGACCTTTGACCTGAAATATACATATTTGTCCACAACTCAGTAACCACAAGTGCCAAACCTCATATATGGTATGATTGGACACCTTATGACGCCACATATTGTACCTCATTAATTATGTCGATATCTAATTTTGAGCGAGCCAATAGAGCTAGAGGTCTGATTTTGGTATATGGGGATAACTTAGCAATACAATTTCTTTGGGCAAATGTCATGTGACCTCAATTACCTTTGACCTGAAATATACATATTTGTCCACAACTCAGTAACCACAAGTGCAACACCCTTTCATATTTGGTAAGATGGGACACCTTATGACGCCACATATTGAACCTCATTAATTATGCACATATCTAATTTTGAGCAAGCCAAGAGAGCTAGGGTATAACTTAGTCATACAATTTTTTGGACAAAATGTCACGTGATCTCAATGACCTTTGACCTGAAATATACATATTTGTCCATAACACAGTAACCACAAGTGCTAAACCTTTCATATATGTATAATGGGACACCTTATGACGCCACATATTGTACCTCATTAATTATGCACATATCTTATTTTGAGCGAGCCAATGGAGCTAGAGGTCTGATTTTTGGTATATAGGGATAACTTAGTAATAAAATTTTTTGGACAAATGTCACATGACCTCAATGACCTTTGACCTCAAATATACATATTTGTCCATAACTCAGTAACCACAAGTGCTACACCCTTCATATATGGTATGATGGGACACCTTATGACGCCACATATTGTACCTTATTAATTATGTGCATATCTAATTTTGAGCAAGCCAATAGAGCTAGAGGTCTGATTTTTGGTATATAGGGATAACTTAGTCATACAATTTTTTGGACAAAATGTCATGTGACTTGGTGACCTTTGACCTGAAATATACATATTGTCCATAACTCAGGAACCACAAGTGCTAACCTTTCATATATAGTATGATTGGACACCTTATGATGCCCCATATTGCACTCATTAATTATACGCATATCTAATTTTGAGCGAGCAAATAGAGCTGGAGGTCTGATTTTTGGTATATAGGGATAACTTAGCAATACAATTTTTTGACAAAATGTCACGTGACCTCATTGACCTTGACCTCAAATATACATATTTGTCCATAACTCGGTAACCACAGATGCTACACCCTTCATATTTGGTATGATGGGACACCTTATGACGCCACATATTGTACCTCATTAATTATGCACATATCTAATTCTCAGCAAGCCAATAGAGCTGGATGTCTGATTTTTTGGTATATAGGGATAACTATATGATAGAATTGTTTTGACAAATGTCATGTAACCTCGATAACCTTTTACCTTTAATATACGTTTATGTCAATTAATTAGTAACCACAAGTGCTATGTCCTTTATATTTAGTAGGATGGGAGACCTTATGACAACACTGCTTTACCTCATTAATTATGCACATATCTAATTCTGGGCAAGCGAATAGTGCTGGAGGTCTGAATTTTGGCATATATGGTTTTAATTAGCAATACATTTTTTTTCAAAATGTCAATGACCTTGATGACCTTTGACCTTGATTATACATATATATGCATAACTCAGTAACCTTGAGTTCTATACGCTTCAATTTGATAGGATATTAGACCTAAAGATGTCACATCTTGTACCTCATTTATTATACACATATGTATTTCTTGGCTGGCCAATACAGCTAGAGGTCTGATCTTTTTTCCCGATTTAGAACCATAACTTAGACATACCTCTTGTTATAAATTGGGAAAAATGGCATAAACCTATGTGCCCATAGATCTGAACATATACACTCCAGTGATACTTCTTAATTTCCCTGCCCATCAAGACTAATACTCCTATTACAAGTGGGGACTATGTCATTGTCAGTGACTTGTTTAAAAAAAGAAAAGGACTGGATGATACAATGATCATGTAAATATACCAAAGTGCAATTATCTTTAAAAATAAATACTTTTGCGACTGACCATATTCAAGTATGTAGATCTGTTTGCATCGTGTGTTGAGATGACTTGGTATTTTGTTTTCACTCCCTCACAGCACATCAGTCCCATTCAAACAGAGACTTCCACACGATAACAAGCAATTACAAACTCAGTAACTACTCTGAGGCGATCGACCAATCACAGTGCTCCGTTTAGTGGCTTCTACATGTCAAGGCAGTCATTGGTCAGAATCAAAATGTTCTGAGCCTTCTAGATAACAGCTATATCCTTCAGCAATCTGGCAGGTTTCAATATATTCAAAGTTTAAGTAGAAGGTGTGAGAGCTCTGGCTAATATTGATGAAAATCCATGTTTGGCATTTAAGTCTTATTGTCTCAACACAATTTAAAGTTAATGAGTCTGTCAAGACACTGAATGTCTTCACGAAGTACTCACATACCGGTACACAACCAAAGCCACCATAATTCAAACGTGAAAACACATGTGTTGTGAAAGGCCACTTTGATGAAAGTGATAATATTACCAGTCTCAGCTTGCATTTGTCAATTCCACAACAATTCTCTTTTATAGGGAGACAGTTTGTTTTAGAATTCTTTTCAAAACATTTTGTAGTTGAACAAATTGGGTATTCTCAAGTTGTGCAGTGATTGGAAATTAGGAAATCTGATGAATCCAGAACTGAATGTCTTACTATTACAGGAAACAGTAATTCTGATCACCGCTACTTGAAAATTGGAGCTTTGTTGCTGTTTGTATGCATGAAAATAATCAACATGAATGTCATATCTTCCAAATTGTTGATCTACAACTGTGAAACTTCACTAGCCAAAGGAGTTCCTTTGGGCAGGGACTCTCCCTCAAAAAGCCTGGAGACTACTACACCGACTTATCCAAGCTATGCAGACCGGACGATGGTAACAGAGTGACTAGAACCCCCATGCAGTGTCAATATAGAGCGTCTGCAAATCACAGAGATTTAAAGTCTGCAAATCTTCATGTGCAAGATTGATTTTTAGCTCACATATAGATGTTATAGAGCTTCTATGGCAAGTTAGAGGTGTCTGTATGGTACGACAAATGCATACCGGTATACCCTTGTTTAACGCTGCACAGTCCTGGAATTATCAAACAGCGGAATCAGAATTCAAATGGACCACAGAATACAAACAAAACATGCATTTTTCTATATGTGTTTGTACACATGATCTCCTGTGTGTATGGAATCTACAGAACATCACATGTTACCCTTTTATTACAGAGTAGATCTACTGTAACCAAACTTTCACAGTGTGGCAACATTTACAGTATATGTGTATTTCTGTCATGATGATTCTTTAGATGACAAGCCAAAATTGTACATAATGGTTATCTGGTAATGACAATGTTCTTATACACAGTGAATACAATTACTCCATGGATATTTCTTTATGTTTTTGCACACATTATCTGTAGTGAGGATGGACTTGTCAGAACACCACACGTCCCTTTTATTCTGGAGTAGATCCACTGTAACCATACAGACTTCCACAGTGTAGCGACATTTACAGTATATGAGTATTTCTATTATGATGATTCTTGAGAGGACAAGTCATTATCATACATATTGGTGATCCCTGGTATTATGTTTTTAGTGAATACAATTATTTCATGGGTACCCTACCCTACCAAGCTATTTTTTTATCATGTGACTTCTTCCAGTGTTTTTTCAAAGGCGAGGGAAAATAGGTAAATGGTGTGGGAACCAGATACCCATTCTGTTGTCCTCTTATGTAATTGAGGGGCACCCTGACTGACTATCTTAGCCCCTGTAAAATATATCCAGATGAAGGCCTCAACAAAAAACCCTGTATTTGGGTGAATGATGGACAGATTTGCATATCGCATATAAAGTAATCTCATTTCAGACTATGTTGTGAACTAGCAGGCTAATTCACGAGTATACATTCTATGCAGTGGACATTTTACAAAGTACAAAGTCTGGTATGGTTCTGTGATGTTAGGTACAATAATTAACAGTTAATAAATAATTAACAGGTAAATAATTAACAGTCTGAGGCGTAAAGTATGAACATTTTAAAAATTAATTTATTCCATCATTAAATATATAAATACATTAAATGTATCAGTTTTTATGGTACTAATGGTAAAATATCTTTCTCATGAAATCTTTCATAGAAATAGTATTGCAAAGTGTAAAAATATTCATCAAAGTTAACTTTACATGTAAAAGCTGTCTGGACAAATTCGTGTAAATGCCATGAATATAGGCAAGGTCAGGGTTAAGGAAGTTGGAAAGGCTAGAGCGTCAGTTATAAATTTCAACAAAACTATTAAAATATAAAAGTATCCAACATCTCTGTGGAATAAAAAACTAGACATTTGGGCACAAAGGCATTGCAGAGTTATAGCCTGTTAAAACTTCTGAAAAACTGACCAAATAAGAAGAAGTTGGGGAGTCCCTAGTGTATTAACTATGGTAGAGATCCCCTAGCTCTTAACAAAATGTTTGAAAAGGGAAAGTCATTATTTGCTGTTTTTCAGGAAAGTTTGACAAGTTGTGCTGGAATTCAGAGCGAGTGACTGCTACGGTATTGTAAATGCATTTTTAGATTCTTTGAGTGTCAAAGAGGTGTCAAAAGTGAGATTAACCAAAAAAACTGCTCTATGACTTCAAAAGAGGGGTGCAAATAGGCTTGTTTTCAACATTTTGACAGAATAACAGTTTTCCTACATAATTGTATACCAATTTAATCCAACTTTGAAATGAGATATGGACATGGAATTTTTACAGCCTATGAACAAGGTTACAGATAATATTTGTACGGCACAATTTTCCTGTACTTGAAGTACTTTTGAAAAATCACATTTTGAAATTTGAAAGAATTTTAATAATTTTTTGATATATAAACCCATGTAAAATCATAAAAACAAATTTTATTTACAAATCCTGCCGTACAAATCTTACAATAAATAGTGTCAACATATTTATAACTAATTTGGTAATATTAATACTATCCAATTATTATTAAATTCAAATATGTAAAAAAATATGAAAAATTAAATTTTAATATTTACTGGTGTCATATTTCAAATCATGGCTGCAAATATACAATTTTTATATCTTTGGAGAAAATATTAACTAAGGGAGTTATCCTGAAAATTTGAACTAAATATCTTGATTCTAACACTTGAAACTTGACATTAACTCTGAGAAAAGAATTGGTGCAAAAATAGCCTTTCTAACCACCTTAAAGGAAAGTTCAACAAACATCAAATAAATAGAAAAAATATTTAGATATGCTGCACTGTGGATGATGTGAAAAATGATGTTGTTTCAATATTACCAGAAATGTAGCTGAACTCAAAATGAACAGACATATTAACCTGCATGCATCTATGCTGGCTCACTATATTGGCAAATGTTGCAAAACATATGGGACAGTACCAATCAAACTGGCTGGGATGGTTTTATTTTTTTCAACTTGCATGTTATTAAAAGATCTCTTGACTTGAGGCGCATCAAGTCCAGCAATTCCAATATAACTCTTGAATATGACTCCATATTGAAATGAAAACAAAATAGGAATGTAAAAATGCCTTTTAATCACAGATAAATATTCTAAAACATAAAAACACTGCCAACAGCAGTACTGCCTGTGTAATCTTTTACTCTTATCTCAATGAATACATATTGAGTGTATAAATATTTCAAATGCGTACAAAACTCTCTCTGTATAGAAAATAAAGTCAATATGCTGGCAAAAAAATATGCCACGGTTCAGGTGCATTAAAATTACTTTACGAAATTCCATACACTTTGTAGAAGGCAACATTATATTACACATAGCACAAATATTGCTGTTTCTGACTGATTATTGACGCTGAAATTTTGTGGCCTAGGCCTGAGTTGAATGTGACCTATGACCTGAGTACAGTTGAATTTTTATCATTTCATTTGATTTCTGTCATGTCTGCTTGAAGGCTACCAACTACAGTTGGGTCTCTGCTGCATAAGTTTAAGTCTATATTCCTTCAATGGTCAATGAGCAAGCTGACTTTGTAATGTCCAGCCATGTATTTGATTCGCAATGGTTCCGTGTGCCACAAAAATCTCACAAGTGTAGCTCAGAATACAAGTTCACACGTTGAAGTCATTATGAATAGAGTTAGTTGATGAAGTTTGTTTGTTTTTCTTCTCCTTAATTCTGTCTGCTAGGTGTCGGCACACTTCTTCCAAAACTATGACAAAACGATCAAATGCGCCGGCACCTTTTGTCATAAGAATTCCAACCAACTGTCGCCTTTGATCATGAATGTGTTGTGAAATGTTTGTGATTTTTGCTTCATCTTCTTCTGAGAACACCTGAAGATAAAATTTGATACATTACAATTTTATTTTTATAACTGAGGGTTAAATACTTCATACTTCAATATAACTCTGGAAATCTAAATTTTTTCCTGGCCGTTTAACAATGGACTGGAGTGATAGTTCTGACTATATTCCTATAACCATATATTCCTGAAGCTTGTGGTAGATTCGGTGGTTAGTAGTAAACAGCAACATAAAATCTGACAGTGGACAGTTTATTGTAAGTGATTCATCGTTTATGCAAGGATACTCAGTATAAACAATAGTTATGTAAATACGCACAGCCTGGTTTGAGCGTGGGTGAGTGGACAATGCCCTACCCATGGGAAGATGGTCCCTTCCATATCAGGTGATGCAAGCTCCAAGCCTGGAGCTTTTTCCAATGGTATTTTTATCGTTTTTTTTTTTTAAATCACACAAGTTATAAATGGTGAAAATAGCTTTTCTGGGGTAAATGACCACAAAGCTAGCACATATGTAAAATTATCCTTGGTGAACTTCCCCTTTAAGATAATTCCAAAATTTGCATCAAGATCCCTGATTTTTATTCTTGACTCTGAAAGAGAATAGTTATGAGTATCCCTGAGGAAAGTTAGAGCAAAGGTTTAGGCTTTCAATTTTGAGCCTAATATTACCCTAGTCCCTGTACTATATTGTATTAACAATGAGCCAGTCAAGAAAGTGTGCCAACACACGAGTTTGAACTTTATCAACCAAAATTCAGAATCACTCTTCTTTAAAAACTATGGCCTCATGACTTTAAGGTTTTGCTGTCATACTTACATCTGACATCCTGTCCAACACTTGTCTCACAGGCAGGTCATCGGCAAATTCAGGCATTAGTTTGCGCAGGATAGTTTTGTCATCTTCTTTCATACAGAAGGGTGTATCAACTTGAGGCAGGGCTGAAACAGTACAAGACATACGCGTCAGACTTAATAAGTCACCTACTTTAGGTGTTCAGTTCACCACAGGAATATATATTATATATATATATATATATATATATATATATATATATATATATATATATATATATATATATATATATATATATATATATATATATATATATATATATATATTATATATATTATATCATATGCACACATCATTAAAAAAAACAATATAAATTCAACCACCATATCAATTTGAACACAGGAATATATATATATATATATATATATATATATATATATATAATATATATATATATATATATATATATATATATATATATATATATATATGCACACATCATTAAAACAAAACAATATAATTCAACCACCATCTTAATTTAAACACCCTATTTTTTTTCTCAAAAACATAATTTATTTTACCCTAATCAGTTCGACCACCAATGGAAATTGCAACTTTCCCAATCTCTAATAATTCGACCAACCTATCATGACAAACTGTTTTATACATTTTACTTATGATAACATACACAGCACAATACAGTACAGAATATGTCTAAGTCGTGACTTCAGGAAAGTTGTCTTTATATGTTTCAATCATCCCAGATGGAAAGCATATCATTTATGAACTATCAAAAAAGTTGAAATCCCTAATAATTCAACCACTAAACTTATTTTGACTTTGTTAATTTCCTGATAATTTATTTGATTATTTAAAATAATGATTATTTTCTACGGTCGAATTGTAAGGATTTTTATGGTAAAATAGATAGATAGACAGATAGATAGAAAGATAGATAGATAGTTACTTTTTTGAAACTATTTAGGGTTACATACACAAATCCTCCAGGATGCCACTGGACTCTGAAATCAAAATTGAATTTTCACTTGTTGGACCTGATGTCGTCACACTTGTACCATGGCCATCGTCATAATTGTCGCTTTCTTCATTCTCCACAGTACTGATTGGATAAAATCCATTTGATGTTATCGCATTGCGATGAAGCTCTTGTGGTCTACTGTCAGTTTGTTTGACAGTCAAATCTTCCATCTGTACAGATATCCGATCAGGGTCTGAAATGGAGTACATATGAAAGACCAACACTGTAAAACTTGTCTACAAATAGAATGCACAGAGCATGGGGATACAATAAGATGTCTTCAAACAGGCCGTAATATTTTGAACAGACAAGAACATGCACTATTGATACAGTTTACTCATATATACCTACTGATGATGTGAAAATACACTGGTTGTTTTCACATTGCAGAATTATCATTTGATTATGAAAGTTGTATCACCACTACAAATTACACAGCCTCCATGTAATTGCACGCAGTGTATCATTACCTCAGCGACGGCATGTCACAACACAGAGACCTTTATGTCATGTGATTGATTTGAAAAGGGCCTTTAACACTGAAACGTAGAGATCAGAAGGAAATGACAAAGTATGCTACTCACTAGGCTGTTCCATGCATCACCAACACTCCCTTCACACACTAACATAGGGGTATTCACTTTAGCACAACTACAAATTATAGATTATACCAAGATGGCAACCTACTCTGCAAGAATTACCCCAAAAGTGCAATCTTGCTAATTTTGTCTGAGAGTGATCAAATTGGACTCAGGTCATCCCAGGATCATCTACACCTAATTTCAAAGCAAACAGATGAACAGATTGTGACCAAAATTGCCCATAATAAACAATCTCTCTAATTTTGCCTAAATTTGAAATGAGAAGACTAAAACCATAATCAGGATCATGAATCATGTTTTAAAAATTTAAATTTATCAGAGTAGTTAATGAGAAGTAAAATTTTGGACTTGAAATGACAAACACTGCCTCAGCAAATTTGCATATTTCATCATAATGTGAACAAACCTAAACAAGGCCATCCCTTGGGACCTACATAACAGACATCCACTGGCTGTCTAACAACACAAGATTTAAAAGACTTTTGACCAAAATCACAAAACTGCCTAATATATACATATACATATACCTATACATATTTCATCATAGGTTGTACAAATCTACATAAGGTCATCCCAAGGGACCTTTATACCAAACACTACAGCCGTTTGACACGTGGTTATAAAAACAAAGATTTTTAACCAAAAATGTGATTTCTTAGCTCATTTGAATATTTTTGACAATATCATTAAAAGAAAAACATGTCTTGCTGTATACCTATGACGCATCTGAACACAAAACAACAAGTTTGTAAGTACTTTGGTTCTATATTTGAGTGGATGGACATCCTCACATACATGTATAGACTGACACCGGACAAATACCCGTACAAATAGCTTCTATAGACATGGTATATAATAAATGAAACATGTAGAAAGTTGTTAAAAGCCAATAAAAATCCAGGGTATCTATTCAGCCATCTTATTTTATTTACTACAAGAGGGAGGAAATCTGACAAGATTGAAATGTAAACTGCTAGTGGTAGCAAATACATACCATTTTGGTGATTTTTCCCTGGACGGCACTGCTGCCGAATTCTCTTACGGCAGATCACTGCTACTGCTACTACAACAATGACTAAAACTGCGGCAGCACTGCTGAATCCAATTGTCCAATGCAATTTTGTGGTTTCCTTCTTTCTGTCTCCATCTTGTCTTCTTGTCTCATTCCCAGAGGGCATTGTTGTGACAATACTGCCCTCCATATCGTTTTTCGTCACACTGTGCGAAGGACTTGTCATTCCTGTGACAGAACACATTATAGTGGCCAGCTTAAAACAATGGCATCTTTACAAGCTTAAGCACTGATAAATTTGTACTCTACTATCCTACTTGTGGTTTATCAAAATTCTACTCAACAAAATTTGGTGGTTGAAATTAAAATCACTTTAAGATTCAAGTTACTACCTTGCAATATGCAAACGAATATATATAGCATCTAATATCCAAATTTTACAATCCCGAATGGCACTTTGAGTGGGGGGTGACATGAAAATGCTCCTTAAAAGATGTAAGTTTTTAAGCATCTTTTGAAGGTAAATAGGGAGAGGTTTTATGTCTTGGCTAGAGAGTTTAAAGGACTAGGAGCTGCTGAGAGAATATGAGCAGCAACCATAGTAAGTCTGATTCAATTTGGGTGTCTGCAAAAGGCATTTATACAATGGACAAAGAGTATTTGATGAAGAATGCAGCATAATTGAGTTCCCTAGATATTGTGGAGATAGCCAACTGAGGGCTTTGTAAGTGTAAGAATAAAAATCTGAACACAACACACTATGTCAGTTACAGGAAGCCAACAAAGTTTCAGTAATTATTTTCTTGGGTCATATTTATTACATGATGTTTTGTGCAAGGTGCACATAATCATAGATCCCTGATTCCCTAAAGGTTGAAAAACAGATTTTGATACACTGAGGAAGAAGCAAAGATTTGATTTCAAGGTTGATGCAATTTACTCATGATAGGTACAGAGAATTAAAATGCGTATCAGTCCAATGATGATGCATAATATAGCTGAGAGCATTCCACTTACCATGACTGGTGGTTTTCAATGGTAGGTGATCTCTTGTGGGAGAAATTGATTCAATGCAAATTTCTCCAGACATCGAGTACTCATAGCCATCAACACAGTCACATACACTGTTGCTGGTTCCATCGAGACTGGCTTTTACTCTGGTATATTCATGTGCTTTATCACACAAATCAATGGGAAAACACCAACGGCGGGAATTCCAATGGTCCATGTAGTAACCCTCAGGGCAGGGCACACATACCCTGTCATCTTCTTTATTCAAGCAAAAGTTCCTAACTGTTTGACCTATATGAAAGATAGAACAAAATGTAATTGATAAAAATATATGCATGAACCTGGGTACCAGACATAGAGGAGTCAAAGATTATAAAAAATGCGACCACCAAAAACATCCAAATGATTAAGTTCACTGAAGGTGCAATTTAAGACCTGTATCTGCCCATTTAGTATCTACCATTATAGCTTACACTACTGGTAGTTTTGGGCATCAAATGACTGCATATCCTAGCCTTACTGTCAAAACACTCAGATCGTCATTTTCACTTAAAAGCTCTTCATGTTATTCAATTAAGGTAGTAAGCGCCTTCAAAGTGAAAGACTGAAACTTTTGCTCAACTTTCCTCAATGAAACTTTTAACCATACTCTCACCAAATCAAGAGAAAAAATCAGGGGTCACCATGCAAAGTTTTGTACTATAGATTCTAAGAAACAAATCAGCTGACATTCACCAATATCTGAAATTCAAAATGGCCACCATCCTTTTGTAAACTCACAGGGAAAAACTAAATTTTTGATTTAGAATAAGTGTGAAAATTTTTCTTATTCCAAGAGCATTAAGGTAGAACGCACCTCGGGGACAGAAATTCAGGCCTTCAATTTTATAAATTTTCTTTTGACCTACCTCTTGTGGGGCTCATTTTGAAGCTCTTGGCGAAAGAAAAGTTTTCACCGTCTTAGTTTTTCGAAAATCGAAAATTTTATTTTTTCCTCATAGAATTAATACAGGGATGGCGGCCATTTTGGATTTCAAATTTCGAGAAATCGCAAGTTATTTGTCTCTCTTGTACAAAAGTTTGCACGGTGACCCCTGATTTTTTTTCTTGATTTGGTAAGAGAATGGTTGAAAGTTTCACTGAGGAAAGTTTGAGCAAAAGTTTAAGTCTTTCACTTTCGAGGTGCATATTACCTTAAACGAAGACCTGAAAGGTGTGTAAAACTTACGAGTCCCAATAGCTGCAGTCCCCAGGGGGCATTGCTACTTTAATTATTACTTTACATCGAGTCTCTAGGGAGTGAAATTTTTGCCGAAAGCACACTACCGTACCTGGAGGGCACAAATTGCAGCATCTTCCCTCATGTAGAAATTGTCTTTGTGTACATATTGGATTGCTCCTACCGAGAGGAAATATTACCAGCACTATGAAAGTAACCTGAGAGAACAAATAAGACAAGAAACAATAAGTTAGTGATGATAATTTGTTAGATAATTAGTTGGAAAATAAGTCACAAATGACTTGTAATAAAATAAAATAACGTTTCGAGAAAGAACGGCAGTAAAGGAACTCAATAACTTATTTTGATGCCATATTGCCCTAAAAGTATTGTTGTCTTTGCACAACAAAATATACTTGTTCCATAAGGAAGAGAATTGACTTCTATCAAATTTCCACTGACCCTCCCTCTCCTATGACTTTCTTCATATTACCAAATTGAACCCAAATGTCAAGATTATATTATAAACACAGATATGCTCTGATCCTTGATGATGTATATGATAGGTCGTGGAAGTGCCCCCAAACTTACAATTATAGACATGAATGATCCAAAATTTGTGTTTCAATGTGAGTTGTGCTGTTAAATCGATATTCAATGTGTCAGTACATCCCCCCGGGTACCTCCGATCTCTAATAATCACCAAATTTCTGTTTTTAAACCAAAATTCATTACCAAAATGTAATGAATTTCGCTATAATACACAACCTATGACAACCAACCAGTGTGATCTGGCATACAAGTATCGATCAGCACAGTACCCAAACATGAATTATGGTACATGTATTCTTAGCTGTGCATGGCAGGGCTGTGTGTTCCCGGCGTAGCCCACCACAGGCCGTATAACGCCGGTAACACACAGCCCTGCCATGCAGAGCTAATGTATTCTATCCAAAGTTGGCCATTAGAATTATACAGATATCTTGAGAGAGCATTATAACCACATGATGGCAAAACAAGATTGAACCTTCTTGATGTGATGAGATTGGGGGAGAGAAATCTTCAATCACTTACTGTGATGAGTGTGAGCGACTCCATGAACTGCATAAAGGTGATTAAAGCTTAATTGTTACTGACTGACGAACTCGCGGAAATGGAAGTACAATCATGGACGTTTAAATGAGGAGAATCGTGGAAAAATGTACAGACGAATCAGAGATCGACCGGTTCGTACCGGTATTTCATGCCGTAATTCATTTTATATGTCCTCACAGTCCATCATTCACAGGTTATCGATATCACGGTCAGTGACGTGATGACCGTGTCGATTTCGTCACATGACATGACATCATTCGTACGCCTTGTAACGTCACATCCTGGGATACTCAAGTAGTTTGTTTTCCGAACAGATGTATTTGGGTGGGGCGCGCGCGCCGTCATGGACTCGGACACCCTCTAGCTTGGTTCGAATTATCCCACACCGCACTGCTGCCTGCTGCCTAACCAACCGGGCAATATCTGTGTGGAGATTGGCCACAGTCTATATCGATTGCACTCCGGTCAAGGTTCATGGCGACGACCATTGACCCTAGCTGTGGGTCCATAGCTGTTGTGTTTTCGGATGGGATTTCCGCCTTTTACGATTTTTAACCCTGCCACAGGGGTTAAAATCTTAAAAGTCAAAACCAGCCCGTAAAAGGCGGAAATCCCGTCCGAAAACACCACAGCTATGGACCCCCAGCCCCGGGCCCACAGCTACATTGACCCGAGCCCGATTGACGCACCGCTGCGATCACACTCCAAACAGTGGCGGCGCTCTCACTTCCGTTTCACTTCTGCTCCCGCTTTCACCACTGCCACCGGTGACAAAAATGTGGTGATTTACCACATTTTTACGAACTTCGCTTGATTGCATATTTCAATAATGTCATGCTCTGTATGGCGATATTTAATTTCAAAGTCAAAGAATAAAGTATAAAAGATGTCTTTATGTCGGTTTTTGTCATATATTTACGAAAATCGTTGGACCTACTTTTCGTGGGTGAATGTGTCTGATACAATAACGTGAGTGAAGGGTGGCACGAAGCAGAAAACACTGAAACGGCACTTTCATTTTTCAACATATTGCATGATAACACACTTTGGAAAGTGAGCAAGTACAATGAAACATGATCACATCTTGAACACTGCTACCAGGTAATGGCCAACATTGAAATGAACTTTACGGGTGATAACATAAAAAAGGATTCTCATATGAGCTTTCAAAACTAGCAGCACTCGCTGATGAGGAAAAAACACTTTTGTGTCTTTGTGTAAATACATTTTGAACGACTGTATTTAAATTTTATTTCATTTTATTTAAATTTCTATCATTACTTTACTAAATAGCAAAAATGAAAGTTTTTTTCACATGATACTCTCACAATGTCTCTGACACTCATTTAAATTACTGGTAAATAATCAGTGACATTTTGCGGCAAAACAATATATTAGACATAAGCTTATGGACATAGATTTATTTCTTAAATATCACTTTCCTTTCTTTTAAGTGCATCTGAACGACACGCTTTCAAAAACTTGTGGCACGCCATTCTTTTTTCGCCGTTCACAATACGGCCAAATGATTATTTCAATAATATCGTTTTAACTGGATGAATACGTTTATCATTTTATCCAGACATGTTATTTAAAGGGATATAGTCGTCGGAGCTGCGCCTAAAGGTCGTATGGGACCCGTACGACCAATGTAAACACTGTATCCAAGATACAATGGTGATTGATGAAAGTTAAAACATATCTGTCATAATCTACATCGTATAATTTAAATGTTACAGCTGTGATGATGACAAATGTCAAAGTGTTTCGGTTTCATACAATCTTATGTAACTAGAGCCTTGTTGATGGCGGCATCTTATTTCGTTTGAATTCGGTCGTCATTTGCAGTTTCTTTGTGGGTGGTTTTACTTCAAGCTATTTTCAAGTGTCGACCATGTAAAACTTAGTTTGGAAAAGGAAATTTGACGACTTTGAAATTCGTGATGTAAATTATCTCAGGATAATATTTCATAAAATAAGGGCTACTTATTTTTGCCCGAGTAATATACCATATGTCGCTTGCCTTTTTTCCCTTCCCTCTAACTCTGAGCCTGCATTGACCATTTTGCAATTGCCAGTCTCGAGGGAACGACATCATGTCGATTGAGGCAAATTACATGGTAGCAGAGATACTACGACTTGCACAAGAGGAAGTAGCAAATTTCAAATTACTTTAGGCGTATGGCTGTCGTCATCGGAATGTGATGTGGTTGACATGTGTACGATTTGTTGAGTATCAAAGGAAGGTTTTCAATATGAAAATAATGATGACAACATCATTAATCTTTATCTATTTCAAATAAAACTGCCTGCAGTCACGTTTTTGGGAGCCTTCAGTTCCGCTGTTATCATTATTTCAAGGGATACAGTCTTATTACAATATTGGCATTCGTCCAATAGCGATGTATGAGAAACTTCGAATGTTCCTCAATGCAACATGTTATAGAAAAATCACATTTCTCAGAATACTTCAAATATAAATTATTAGGTTTCCCAAAAATTGAATGGCCGCCAAATTTACCGCAAATGCTTTAGATTCTAAAACGTTACATTGACGGTGTTTAGTTTGCAAAAAGGAAGCAAATTATGGCGATCAAGATTGTCCCGTATGCAAATCGTCATGCGAGATATCACATCAGTAGGCCTATATGCAGGGATTGACCGAAAATGCAAGACTTGTGTGAAAATCAAATAGGAAATTAGCTTATTGCCGAAATACCGATATGTCGATTTACCAATTTCAACTAGCTATATCGATTTGCCGCAAAATATCACGAATATTCGTATTTCTCCTCTTTAGTATAGACTTCATCCATCCTTGTTGTTTCACGACAATCAAATGAAAATAATGCAGAAAAGGGCAACAATTACGTCTGCTGCCATAGGATTACGTCAGATGATAGAAAACTCTATTCTTCCATTGTAATTTTCATGAAACTTGGCACATTGACCAGTCAAAACAGACCAGATTTCAATATGCTAGATATTAAGATAAACCCCACAAAAGGTTTCAAAAGTTATGTGAAAAATAGGTTTAGGCCTACTCGGCATTTTGTTTTGACAAAATTAAGGGCTTAATTATATATTAAAACTAGAGGGGTGGACTAATTTTTATTGTTTACTTTGAAAATCCGCATTCTAAAACATAACATTTTCACTTTATTTATTGTGATTCTCAAAGACAAATATTTATACATATGTATACTTATTTTCTTGCTATTTCAAAGTTGCTGTCCCCACCTTCATCTACCAAGAGTGTTCCACGTTCTCTCTGATGTCAAGTTTACATGCTGAAATACCACATGATTTTAAAATACTTATTTGATCATGTTGAATTATATTCAACGGACATACGACTACGGTGCCGTCCCTTTAACAGAGTCATTTTTTCGCTTCATCATCTGTGTCAAGAGAAGGAAAATGATAGTTTTCCCGCAATCTGATTAAAATCAGATGTAGAGTACGGCGACGTCTTTTTATGCGTACACGGTATCCTCTCGCTGTCGCCTCTCCCGTAGCTACAATGTCTCCTTCCCAGTTTCCTTATGAGTTCCAAACACTTTGTAGCACTTCTGTCCTGGTTTTTACGTTTATACTTCGGTTGCGCGCGTCCAAAACTCGTGTTACCGCGGATTTAAAATCTGCCGCTATACTTGGTCCCGTAAATCTAGGTCAATGACGTCTTGACATCATTCACCTCGCCTGACATATTACAAAAGAATGGCATTGCTAATATTCATGCGCCTTTATTATGCAAAGTCACCGGTGGCAGTGGTGAAAGCGGGAGCAGAAGTGAAACGGAAGTGAGAGCGCCGCCACTGTTTGGAGTGTGCGCTGCGATATCACAGCTATATGTGGACTGGATTGTAAGTGTAGTTTATGCTGTGAGTTTATGCTACGTTCCGAGGTTCTGATACGTATAGCTACGTATCAGAAAGTTGGAACGTAGCATAAATTAAACTCACAGCATAAACACACATGATAAACTACACCACAGTGACTACACTAAACTCTAATTTACTGGTTACGTCTAGAGTGGATAGAGGGACTGTGGTCTAGACTTAGCTATATTTCTTGCGTACTACGTTTCGCTCTATTGGTAGAGCTTCTTCAGGTACATCAAGTTAGAGCGACACTATATATATATATATATATATATATATATATATATATATATATATATATATATATATATATATATATATATTAATTTACAACCTTTTAATTACGTTCGATAGTCAATAATGACAATGACCTACATCCATCGGAAGAAAAAGTTTTCCCCAAGACCTTGCTTGTACACGATGCACCATGTCTCAAAAGGGTTGAACACTTCTTTTTTGTAGTTATGCCGCAGGGAACCCAGGATAAACAAACAAAAAAAACAAAACAAAAAAACGACCAAATATACTTAACAAAACAACCCACAAATCAAACAAAATAAGCACACAAATAATAAATAAATAACAAATAAATAGCAAATAATCCAACAAACACCCAAATAAATTAATAAATAAATGATAAATATAAGAGAAAACAATAAATTGAATAAGAAATTGAATAATTGACGGAACGACACATGAAACATATTCAAAATGCTACGACAGCATTATTGTTGATGTGTAAGCTTATCAAAGAAAGATCTATTTGGATAGTACATTAATTGTACTACATTCATTGAAGCTTTCTCATAAATGGGACATGGCTTTGCTATTCTGTATGCGTTGGCATGGTAAGTACGTATCACTACCCACTAGATACTCCCCATTACTTGCTGCACTGGTCGAGTCTCTATTTTCTTGACAGCGGCGAAGCCAGCGCGCGGCCAGCAGCAGAAAGGTGCGGGGAACCAGATTACGTCATTGTCCTTATTCAAAACGAGGCAGGGGAATTCCCTCTTAGTGCACAGTGGTAGATAAGGGGGCGTGGATAATTAAAACACGCGCACGGCAAACGTATCTTCCGCGTTTAGGGAGCGTTCAGTTATTACGGCCGGGGGTGGGCCGGCAAAATCCAGGGAGTCACCTTAAATTTGAAAACTGCAAAGGGGGTCTTTTTTTTCAACAGCTCAGAGGGGGGTCACTTAATTTACATAGGTATTCGTCCTGTCAAAAAGCAGTTTCAGTGTTCAGAAATATTCTGGGAGATAAAAATGATTCGCTGCATGATTTCACTCTGAAGTCATTAACTGTAAATCTGAACCAAAGTATAATCATCTGTCACATGAACATCTTGCCCTGGCAATTCTGAGGCTTGTCTTACTCTAAATTGAGCTCACTGAGGGCAATGAACAATTCCTATTACTTACATATTAGAGATATAGCAAGTTTTGTCAGGGAAATTACTTAACAGTTACCTGTAGACTACTGGTACCATGAAAAGTGAAATTATACTTTTAGGTGAAATTCCAATATAAATATTGTTGTCAATATCTGAACTTTCAAATACCCTATTTAAATCAAGTTCATTTGTATCAATTGTCAACACCTATAAAATCACAAATTAATTTAGTTTAGCATTGTAAAAATGTTATTCATAGTTTACTCATAGACTCCAATGTATAGTGAATCAACATTTCGGTGAAATTCAAAAATCCAATTTCTTGCACACATATCAACCTTTAACCATTCTAGTCTAACTAAGTACTTTACAATGAATTATCAAATGTCTATAAATACACAGATTTAGATAGTTTTGTATTGGAAAAAAATTATTCATAGTTTTCTCATACATTAGACTCCAATGTATAGTGAATCAACATTTCGGTGAAATTCAAAAATCCAATTTCTTGCACAGATATCAACCTTTAACCATTCTAGTCTAACTAAGTACTTTACAATGAATTATCAAATGTCTATAAATACACAGATTTAGATAGTTTTGTATTGGAAAAAAAATTATTCATAGTTTTCTCATACATGTAGACTCCAATGTATAGTGAATCAACATTTCGGTGAAATTCCAAAATCCAATTTCTTGCACTCATATCCATTTGTAACCACCCTAGTCTAATCAAGTACATTGATAATCAAGATTACATAAATACATGGATTTACCTAACATGATTTTTGTATTAAAAAATATTCATAGTTTCTTCATAGACTCCAATGTACAGTGAATCTACATTTTGGTGAAATTCCAAAATCCAATTTCTGGCGAACATATCCATTTGTTACCACCCTAGTCTAATCAAGTACATTAATATTAATAATCGAGAGTACATAAATACACAGGTTTACCTATTTTTGTATTGGAAAAAAATTATTCATAGTTTCCTCATAGACTCCCATGTATAGTGGATGAACATTTTGAGTGAAATTCCAAAATCAGATTTCTTGTACACATAATATGCACCTTTAACCATCATATTCTAATCAAGTACAATTATGTTAATTATTCAACATCTGTATGTGCACAAGTATAGCAAGTTTTTCATCAGAAAAAAATTATTCACAATTTTATCATAGACTCCCATGTACCGGTAAGCTTATAGTGGATGAACATTTTCTTGGTGAAATTTTAAAGTCAAATTTTTTGTCCACATACCAGTTGTAACAACCCTATTCCAATTAAGTACTTTTATGTCAATTATCAAATATCTATAAATGCATAGATATAATTTTGTATTGAAAAAGTATTACATAGTTTTCTCATAGACTACCATATATAGTGATCAGCATTATCAACAGCTGATTATCATTTAATCCAATATCAAAATTTTGTACACACACACACTTGCACAAAAATATTGCAATCGACCTGTGGGTAATGTCAAAATTAAAGCAAGTCAGAAGGGGAAATTTGAACATAAACACCTTGTGAGTTTGTAAGGGGGGTCATTTGAAAAAATCTGAGAATTTTTTTTGGTTTGGATTCTATCGCCCCCTCCAGAGGTGTTTGTGTGTGCAGCTTTACGCAAGCAAAATGGGGGGTCATGAAATTTTTGTCATCTTAAAAGGGGGGTCATCAATTTTTTGGTGCAATGGGTAGGGGTTCACTTATTTTGACTGATGCGCAGGAAGAATTTGCCGGCCCACCCCGGCCATAATAACTGAACGCTCCCTTAGGTGGAGGGGTTTGGCTGTAGTTCGATTACCGTGCGCAAAAATCACACTACCTACATGTTTTTATATCAACATCTCCCTCCACGTTTTATTCTATCGCAAAAAAATAATATCAGGGTTTATTACACCTCACGTATTATTCAGGTACTGTGATTGGCTGAGCCTCACTCACGTGATATAGAACAAAAAGTGATAGAACATGGCTAAGGTGATATAGCCCTGTCGCGTGCTGTGATATAGCCCGCTACCACGTTCTGGAATACCGCGCGTCCTTTCTGCGCGTACCACATCATCGCGTACATTTGCTTGGTATTTTCTGTAAAGCAATGGCTTTTGAAAAGGTACAAGAAATTAGCTCGACCTGAAGTACACGACGATGTTTAGTACATTAAACGAGAAAAGCTTGAACAACACTGTCTTCGTTTTTAGACGTTAATTTAACTTCATGTAGCATTGCGATCGAGCAACAAATAGAACGTTTCACTGTGGCGAGTCTCGTTCGACACTTGACTGCATTCTGAGCAAAGTTTCGAAAGCAAGTGTTTGTTCGGTGTAATAAAATTAATAACACACGCTAGCACGGGCAAGATCACGATTTGTTGCCTGCCCTCGGGCTGGTGCTCACCTTCGGCTCGGGCATCATCAATATTACCGTCATGAGCACCATCCCTTGGGCGGGCAACAAATCGTGATCTTGCCCTTGCTGGCGTGTGTTATTATTTAAATGTAATATATTCTTTGACATAGATGTGGTTCAGTGCAATAATAATGTAAAATAATGTAAAATAATGTAACAACCATTTTGGATACATTGCGTTATTGTCGAGTTGACGCTGAACAAAGATTGATTTTAGAGGGTGTATGCCTGTGTGGTGGGGAGGTAGAAAGAAAGAAGGCCCTTCTTTCTTTCTACCTGCGGATGCGTGATTTGGTCGAGTATTTCCGTCTGTTGCTTCTCCACTAGGCACAGGCGGCCCAGACGTATTGAGTTTTTCTCACTGTTTTCTCTATCAGTTCTTTCCTTTTCTTCATATGCTCTGACTGATCGGAGTAAATAAAATGATTGTATAACCTAATCTAACCTCTTGACTCTTTATTTATTTACACCCCATTACAAGGACGTTTATCTCTCAATATACACATCTTGTAATTAATTAGTCAACACTACTAATTATGCTAATCCGTGGACTTATTAGGGATTTTCTTTGATCAGTCAGAGCATGAAGAAAAGGAGAAAAACTGATAGAGAACAGTAAGAAAACTCAATACGTCTTGGCCGCCTGTACACTAGGTGACTGGATGCTGTATGTTGTGGTTTGGAACCACAGGCGCTCCATTGCTGAGTAGTCTGCCAAGTAGATCGATTTTCGTCTTGATCTATCGATCTCGTAGTCGATATGCCCGCCACTGTAACCTAAATAGTATATTCACTACGGGATCGATATATCGAGCCGAAAATCGATTTACTTACGCAGACTACATGATCCAGCTAATGAGCGCCTGTGGTTCGAACCCGATTGAAAACACTGCATATTCATAGCGACGTAATTACCGATTGTAGGTATGATACAGAATGAGGCTTGATTGGATTTTCGCACCTCCAAACTTTCGTTGAGGAGGGGAGGGGGTTTGAGGCCAAACGCACTTAGTTTCGTTTACCGTGCGTATGCTTGAACCCTTTGAGTGCTGTAATTTTTCCCACCAAAATTTCAGTGCAATATTTTACTGATTTCATGAGTTTGATAGTACAGTTGCATCTCCGAATTTTGGATCAAATGGACATAACTTTTCAATGACTACAATTTTTGACCATAATTTGGGGTAAATCTGGAAAAAATTGTTCAGATCTGAAAAAGAGTTGCTGGCTATGTTATTTTCTGTAAAGGCTACAAAAGTTGACTTTGGCACTCAAAGGCTAAATTATCCACGGCCCCTAACGAGGCAGGTGCGAAGGAAGCCCAACACAGCGCCGCCAGACAGCGGTGCTATAACATCCCCGCAAAGCAGTCTGGGCACAGTCTGGGAAGTACATGTATATCGAGATCGGAAACATTTTCAGTCTTCTGTTATGCAAACTATGATCACCAGCAGTTTTTCTGGACCCACGCGGACGTTTTTATCTCTGATTGTGGTAAGTGTTTCGCTGTTTATTACAAACTCGATCATTTGTGCACGGTACACGCGTGATAGTACAGTTGCATCTCCGCTCATTTATGATTTGGTGCTCAGCTCTGGTCGACTGACATCGACGTCAGAGACGTCGTCAATGGCTGGAGTGTAAGTCATCAAAACAATCAGGTTTCGCTGTTGACTGTAGCAGTGCCCGCTCTTGAGGCCGTAAGTAGATTGACTGCACACTATCAACGAACCTCATCCCGAAAGGAGGAGGCCAGGGTGCTATAGGATGTAGAGATCTAGATGCACATTGCACAGTTGCCGCCATGCGCCATCACGGCCACAACCACAAAACTTGTGCCGCCATAATGGATGCCGCGTGATGACTCACCATCACAGCATACTTTTGGTGCCGCGCTTGGCATTTATGCATTTTGATAAGAGTTTGGATTATGTTACACATGGATAATCTAAGAAGTCGTTAGACTTAGAGTAATAATTAATTAGGAATGTATCATGTTGGAATAGCGGTAGCCCCGCCCCAACGTGTATGTGTGTTGTCAGCGAGCCCACGCGACATAAACGTGACGTACGGCTAGATGGTAGCTGGCTAGGTTAGAGACCTCAAGGAAAACATTTTGTTTTATACAAAGGTGTGTTTCCACCAACACCTATCGTTCAACTCTTACTTTCTACTCAGTCGGTTGGACCATCGGCAACAGAGTAATCCAGATATTTAATGTCGTTGTTTACGTTGTTATTTGGTAATAAAATTGAAGATTATGTTGGATGTGTAAAATATTTACATCCATGATAGGGCTAAGCCCAAACACAACACAACTGAGGGAGCAATAGTGCGTCATTTCATTTGTAGTAAGGTGTGGAATAGTGTATTCTCTATGGGTAGCTATAATAATGGTAAACACGGCAAAAACACAATTCCGCACCTTAATACATGCAAGGATGGATACATGTATCTTGGTATGGATGTATGCATGAAGCTTTTCCTGCAGGACTTTCCTGCACAAATCATGCATTTTCTATACAAGTATGCAGTTCTAGTCATGACATAGATCACTCCTTGAAAAACAGTTGGGTAGTGGACTTCCTCGTAGATATTTAAAGGGGCAGTACTCAATCCCTGGTTCTGGCATTAATGATTGTTGACATTGATTGTTTATGTGATTTGAATCCTTGTTCTCAGCCGGGAGTTATGTTTAGTTGTTCAGTTTGTACTGCAGAGATAAAGCTAATGAAAAAACAGCCCCTGTACATGAAAGAGTTGAAATTCTAGTGGTTTTGCAATGCATTCTCACACCTAGATACACTAGAGTGGGAACAAAATTTTTCCACAAAATTCAATTTTTTAAAAAGTGTATTAATCCCTGTCACTGCCAAATTTTGGTACACTCTTTTTACGCTCCCATATATGCATATGTATATATGCAAATGGGAGGTATTCGTATAAGGTGGAAAAATGGCGTCTGTGTGTATGTATGTAAGTATGTATGTATGTCTGTTAGTCCGTCCGGATCAAAAACTCTTAAACCGTAGCACCTACTGTCCTAGTATTTGGTGTACAGGTGCACCTAGGGGTGGAGATGTGAATTTGTTCAAATGAACATGTCAGTGCCAAAAATATGTAAATGAGGGGAAAAAAAAAGAAAAATCCTACAAATGGCTAAAACTCAGTAAGCATTGGTCAGATTTGGTTGAAACTCCGTATGCAGATTTCTGTAGGTATTGTAAATTATGTGTGCAAAAATTGGGATGAAATTTGCATGTTTGTATTTTTAGGGTATTTTTTCCGTTTTTAGTCAAAAAATCTTGTTCTCTGAAATCGCTCGTCTGAATGCTATGAAACCTAATATTCATGTTCCTCGGAATGACCTCAGTCATGCTTGTACAAATTGTATTGATATTGTCATATTTGTAATTTTGGGGCAATTTTCCCAATTTTGATAAAAATTTTTTTATCCAAAAACTGCTGATTTGATAGCTTTGATCATGTATTTGGTATACAGGTATTTAAGATTAATCTAATATAATGTATTGAAGGTATGTTGAAACTGGCAATTTTTTTTATTTTGGGGCAATTTTTGCCTTTTTTGGTCAAAAATTTTTCTCCAAAAACTTCTAATCTGGTAGCTTTGATATCTAGTTTACAGGTTCCTAGGGTTTATGTTGATTAGATATATTTAAAATTAGGATGAAATCTGCAATTTTGTATTTTGGGGGCAATTTTTCTCATTTTTGGTCAAAAAATTTGTTTCTCAAAATTTACCAGTCTGATTGCTTTGATATTTAGTAAACCGGTCCTTAGGGTTTTGTTAATAAGATATATTGAAATTAAGTTGAAATCCGGAATTTTCAATTTTTGGGACAACTTTGCGAAACTTTCAGTTTTACTTGGATATCTTTCATTTTGTATTTTTAAGATTTTTTTGGTAATTTTATACCTACTGGAACTACATGTAAGAGTATATAATGTGGTGATTTAGTAAGCATTTGATACAGTAAACTGTATTTGGTGTTGAAATGCGGTAAAAAATTCTGCAGATTTTGAAAAAATTCCAAACAAATGCCAATAAAAAATTCAGCCAGAGAAGGTTTGACAAAAAAAAAGGTGAGAGAGTGGGGAAAAAAGAATGTACAATGGATCGGATAAAAAAGATATGTACCTCATCGATCTTCCAGACACCATCCCTTATCAAATGGCATCCCAATGTATTTTTGTGCACAATTAACCATGCAGTGTATTTTAGTTTACAATGTAAGATGTCAAGTAAGGATTTGAAAGGAATAGTCAAGTTCACCACAGTTTAACTTTATCTCTTGTGTCATCATCCTTGTGTAATTGGTTTGTAAGTTGTTCCAGATGTGGATGTACCAGCTGTTCTGGAAGAAAACAATGTTTATTTTTTCCTGTAGGGTTTCTGAGTTGATGATTGTATGTTGAAATTTCTCCATGTATCTGGTGTATGGGCAAAGTGTAAACATTGGTTGCATCTCATGTATTTCAGTCTATGTCAAATATTGTAAATGAAAAATCAAGAACATTTTACTGTGTGCTTGTAAAAGATAACATATTTGTCAATACATAAACTGCCTTGCAGATTGATTGTCTTAAAAATTATCACAGAAGTAGAAAAGGAAAAGAAACTAATCAAATTGCTGTAACATATTCACTCTCAGTGCCTGTATAGGCCTATACTTAACTATTTTATCATTACATTCAGCTGTTTGTTATATCTTTATCACTCTCCATGGGCCAAGGCATACTTGGGGTCAATGTCATCACCCTGTGCCAGTCTGTGTATGTCAGTCTGTCTGTATATGTATGTCCATGTTTCATACAATTGTTGACTTGTTTTGATAACTATATGGGAGCGAACAGTGATGTTGTCACTATTTTTTTAGTGGTAAAACTGGACCTCTACAAAGGGAAATAGTGTGAAAGGTTTAACCTATTTATCCCAAAGTCCCTTTAAGAAGGTCCACAATCACCATATAGAACAATAGATTGGGGCCAAACTACATGTACTGTATAGTGGTGAAAGGATTAAGTTGTTTTCCTTGGAGGCAAGTAAAGTGACAGGTTAATTTTCTCTATATCATAGAGTATCACTGTCAATGATTTCTTCAAGTAGTTTATGGAAAGTTTTCAATGTATCTTTTCAGATCCTTCCTCTTCTTCACAAGAACAAGATCTATGTATATGGCTTCCCCACAGAAACATGCTCTGAGCCGGATAAAATGTACATCCACAATGGGATGTGCTGCTACATGTGCCCTCCAGGTAAGGTATCTGCTGTGTGTGTAGATTGAAAGTTATTTGTATCAGCCAGTATAAGAATAAGGAACAGCAGGTCACACTTTGCATAAGAGCTCAGAGAGCCATATTTGCTTAATCAGCATTTATTTTGTATTATTGGATCCCTTCAGTACAGGTAGTTATCATATACCTACAGTCAGGTGCCTGTGTAAAGCTATGGGAGAAAGCGCCCTCAGATCCGTGCATTTTTTTTTACGTATCACACCCCGGACCGGTGCCCAAATATGGGCAATCGCGTGCATTTCTGAACTTTCTCGATTCTGGTTACTACGCACGTTGCTATCCGCAAATGTTCCATTCATACACAAAGCCAGCGAGAGATTTGGAAATGTCTGCTCGCTCAGATCATAGTTGCGCGTGGCGACAGTGGAGCCGTGCCGGTGACATCGGCTTTTATTTCTAAATTCTAGTGAAATCCTGTGTATATTAAGTGCATGCCTGTTCAGTATAAATTACAAGAAACTGACATCACGCTTTTGTCCTTCTTACACCTCGATTTCAGCCTTGATCTCTGTTGGTCACGTAATAGTACGCATGTTGCTTTGCGCGTTTTAGAATTCTACAGGTAGGCAAATGACGTCATTATGTATGTCAATCCGCGACGGGAAGCGGCCATTGTATTTATGAAAAACTGACACAAATGGCGATGAATTTTTGATATCGCACGCATTTTTATCTCCTAAACAATGTTGAATATTATGTAAACTACATATTTATCATTCCATAAGGTATATGATAAAACCTTTACGGCCCTGATACGACTTTTGCGGCCCTTGGTCGTACGGCGTACGGGCCCTCGCACGCTCGGGCCCTTCCGCCGTACGACCTCGGGCCGCAAAAGCCGTATCAGGGCCGTAAAGATTAATATGAACAGTTTCTTTCAGTGCTAGATGGTACAGAAAGTATATACCTCGTTCACACGGAGAAAGTTACATGTATATTGCTACAACACCGATGTAACTTTTACATTGGTGTAATAAAAGCAGTCTTAATGCTCGAGGACAGCCTAAGTAGCGTTGGATCATTTTGTCCTGATCCAGAGGGTGTTTTTAGGGCGGCTTAAAGTCTCAAAATCAACCCAGGTTTTTGTACAGGCCCTGGTCCCAGATGATCGCCAAGTTTGATCATCACATTGATTCATGTAACAGAACTCTAGTGATAAATTAATGACCAGTTCCTTTCATTTTATTTCATTCTGAGACAACATTTACAGCTTCGGCATAAAATAGCTATAACATTTGATGACTTATTTTAAGTTTTCACTTCTGAGTTATCAACATTGTTCAATGTCCATTCATACATGGACTGAATTGTCAACACAGGCTCCTGTATTACAATTTGTGTTATTATCACAAATTGTTGCAATAACTACCCTCTATTGCATTACAATTTATAAAAAGACTGTGATTAGTTTGTTCATAATAAATTTTATTGATGCTCTCCCCTTACTGTTTTCAGGGGAGCTGTTCAGTAAGGCCAAAAAAAAGAAATGTTTCTGGTCAGGTCTTTCTTTAAAAAATGGTGCAGCGACGCATATTTTATTTTTTTTATTTTTTATTTTTTTTTCCTTCAAGGAAGGGAGGGAGGAGGGTAAGTTTTATAGTTTTATCAATATAGTCACATATATATCATGCCCCCCAAAGAATTTTCTCTTTCTCTTCAGCCATTTTAGTTTGGTTTCAGCCACGGCCGCCGGCCACAAAACAAAAAAAAAAGGTGACGCGCTGTTGTTCAAGTGACACGCGCGCTGACCAGAAACATTTCTTTTTTTAGCTCACATTTGGTGTACCAATGCGAGGTTATCCTATAAGCTGAATCAGTTCATTTGCATCTGATTTGCATGTCTGTATGTCTGTATATTTGTGGGTATGTGTGGATGTATGTCCGTCACACCAAAGGCTCCCATACCGCCAAAGCTACCATCTCAGTATTTGGTGTACAGGTAGATGCAGGGGTTGAGATGTGAATTTGTTCAAAGAACACATCAGTGTCAAAAATGTGCAAATGAGGTAAGAAAAAGTGAAATCCTGCAAATGTGCAGGAGGCATGCCAGTGAGAAACGGGCAAACTTCACTGATCTTGACTCTTTCCTGTCATTGTTTATGAACTGTTACATATTAACAGACCAGCTGCAACCATAGACAGTAGATGGGGGAAGACCGTTTATACTAAACTAAGAGGGGCTTATTTCTGCTATGCATGTTGCTAAAGTTGACCTCCAGTACCTAAAGTTCGACCTTAATTACTTTTGTCATTCTTGTTTTTCTGGTTTAAATATTTCATGTTGTTTTTCTTGTTGTACTGTGGCAGAAATCATTGTCATAACATCAACGTAGAATTTTCCTCCACTGAACAGATAGAAACAGCATTTATTGTTGATCATTGGTAACCCATACTAGTATATACCAATTCTGATCAAATTTTAACGACACACCGTATAATTGCGGTATTTTTTTTTGGCCTAACTCTCCTATCACTCACACAGCTTATTTCAGGAGAGCATTTTCAGCTCGGCAGCCATTTTCAAATCACAAGCCCTGACTTTTATTTTACAAATGTTCAATATAAGTTCATTGCTTTGCTTTACACAGGCAGCAGAGTAAAAGTCACTGCCGGTCACAGCCTAGTGATGGTTCATGCCAGCCCTGTGAAAGTGGTTACTACCAGGATGATTTGAATTCCCAAACTGACTGTGTCAAGGTCAAACTATGCGACAAACGTCATGAGCGTGTGGTAGAGGAGCCCAACAAGAATGGTACCAGTGATAGAACATGTGCCTGTGAGAATGGATATGAGTACAGTGGATCTGGAGAAAGATGCCGAAAAGCTGATCCACCGGGTGAGTCCTCACTTATCAGCACATCATCAAACACACAACTATCGATAGCATTTTCGTAGTGTTATGGTCTCAATTAAAGGGGCAGGTTTTTATCGGCTTTCTCTGTAGGCAAATTGAGTAACTGTGTACAAGGGAGAATGCAGACTAAAATCACAAAAACAGTCAATGTCAACAACCACTTATGTGAGAACCAGGGATTAAGGACTGCCCCTTTAACTGTCAGAACAGTGAATCAGTATGAACAGAATGACTCAGCTGAGGCATTATAACCCTCGTCATGCCAAGTTCATGGGTAAAGTTACTATCGGTAGTTAAACGCATAGAACCACAACATGCCCCATACCTTGCATTTCAAAAGAGACTTGTACATTTGTAGGCTCTGAAAAGATAGATTCTGCAAATAGAATATGCAGTCTGCTATAATATAACATGCCAAGGTGTTGAAAACGTAGACAGTAGGTTTTGGCACAATTGGCCCTGCCAGGTAATAACCTCTGACAACATTGACCCTGCAGATTATGACCTGTTGCTGCTCTTAGCATGGTCCATTTTTTTCTTAAAAACGCCTCCCTGTCTGTTTAAAGTCATCCAATGTCCATTTGCCAACTTGTATCTATGGCACGACACTATATCATTAGTCTAGGCAAGGTTGTGTCTACTCAAGGCTAGCCGGAAGTCAAATGAACGGTTACTCATGTTTGAACTCCCATGGTGCTTTGCGCGTGACCCACACCACCTTAGTCTAGGCCTTGATTTCTGACACTTTGAAGTGAATAATTTATTGGATGATCAAAACCTTTGATTAAATACAGCGATAGTTCAGTCTCCACAAAGTAAATACTTAAAAGTAGATCACACTTTGTGACACTGTTAATGTGCATGTATTTTATTCAATCTATACTGCTAAGATGTGTCAGATTTGGTTAAATTCTTATGTTGTTGGTGCTTTCAAGTTACTGTATTCAAATTTCAAAGACTACAACTTGCAAGAACATGTGAAAACAAACAGGTAGTGTTTTTGCATATCTATTGAACATGTAGTCATGATTTTGACCAACTGAAGTTAATTTCCAGAAATCTGGTACCCTCTTGGGATGTTTGTATGTGGATAAGAAATTGGCACAGCACGAGTTGGTTGAGAGGCTTTGCTCTGAAGAAAATCAAAATCTTTCACAAGAATCTGATTTTCTTCACAGCAAACCAGAATTTTTAAAAAACACTTGACATAGATATTCTCAAGTGATTTTCACATTCGATTGGGTGTATTTGAGGGATAGAATTCCAATTTAGTGCTGTTTTTCATGTAAAATTTGTGTAGAAAGCTGGTGTTGCCATCTTTAAAAAACATCCTCGTGTGGCTGCTTGACACTATTTTAGTGGTCAACTCTGGTTTTCACAGTGTACATGGTGGGAATCCATTTGTTAACTACGGGATTTTTCCCATTCACGGCAGGTTTTTTGGTCCACAAAGCGGTTTTCATTCCCCACCCCTATTTCTATTCTACCCCCCTGGCTGCAAATTACATGCTACTTTTTCCCTACAAGCAAACTGATACATTCTTCAAAGCGCCCTCTGCACAGGTCTACGAGTATTATTATTGCACTTGGTGACATTTTGATATGTAAATTATAGAGTTTTATTTCATCATGGAAAGAAACACTTGTTCAGTAATGTATCTTTCTCTCCGTCAGTGAGATTACCGTCTCCCAGTGTCATCACAGATGTCACAACAACCGTCACTCATCCTTCGTCTCCAAGGAGCACACTTCTGAAAACATCCTCTCCATCACAACCACCACCACCAACAGGCGGCAAGATATCCTCTGCAGAAAATGACAACCAAATCATGTACATTTTGTTGGGTGTCGTCTGTGTCATGATATCGCTTGTTCTTGTTGGAACTGCTGCTTGTGCACTCTGGTACTGTCGCAACAAGGAGACGTTGTGTTTAAAGCAACGAGAAAATCAGAGACCAAGAGGTAAAATATAATGTTTGACAAAACACAAACACAAACTCTTCTTGCAATGTATGTTATAGTACCAGTTCTTTCATCAATTAGGTCTATGGCAGGTCAAACCAGTTTGAACCAAAGATTAAAAATTTGAGCTGCAGATACAGCTTCCTCAGCAGTCATCGAGTTGCCTCAATAGTGATTTGCATGCATCATATACATGTTTACAAAATCCAAAATTTTGTTTACGAGGCTTTAATGCCACCATTTCCAAATTTGAAATTAGATTCAAGAAATATCTGCCGGACACAGTTGGAAAAATGCAATTTTATCACTTTCTCAAAGTTTAAAGGAGATTTTATTGCTGTTTAACACTCTAAAAAACAAAAGTAAAAGCAATAAGACCTTGATTGGAAAGGAATGATCCAGGGTCAACAACAAAATATTATTTTTTCAAATGGTGTTAGCTCCTTTGTATGCACTCAAGGGTACCAAACAATTAACCATCGATTTACATAAATGCATCCATACATACATCCATACATACATACATACATACATGCATGCATGTGTGCGTGCGTGCATACGTACGTACGTACGTACAATGTACATACATACATATATACATACATACATACATACATACATACATACGTACGTACGTACGTACGTACAATGTACATACATACATATATACATACATACATACATACATACATACGGTACATACATCCATACGTACATACATGCATACATACATACATACACACATCCATCCATCCATCCATCCATCTATCCATACATACATACCCTGGTACATACATACATACCCCCATACCTACATACATGTACATACAAACACACACACATGTACATATACACATAGTTTTTTCAATTTCTGTATATTTGCCTCCATGGTTCATTACAACAGCCTCTAAATTATGATAAAATCAACACTATAAATGCAGTGTTCACAAATTTACCATGAAATCATGAGAAATAAATGTTTATGAGTGCTTAGGAATAGGATGTCTGATGGGAGCTCAGAGACTAAAATACTTGCTTACCTGAAGATTTGTGTGTTCTGCAATATTTCAATTGCTTAAGTACTGGGTTCATTAAATTTGATATTCCTCAGAATTTCTAACAATTAAAACTATGCCAACAGTAACAATGGACAACAGTGCTTACACATGGCTGTTTTCACACATTGAAAAATTTGGCATTTCCTGTTAATTTTATAAGTAGGTCCAGAAACCGTACACTATGGACGTGGCAAAAATTGATGAATAAACTGCACAGCATAAGTCTCATTTACAGAGAAAATATATCTTATCTGTACAGTAAACAAGCAATTACCTAGCAAGTTTGCTGAGGATGTTTTGATTTTAATTGTTAACCCTTTTCCTGCCGAGCGTCCTTTTCCGTTATCCTGCCAAGTCAGTAGAAAACCGCCCCCTAATATGTGCCTGCAAAAGATTGGCTCTCCTGCACGCTATCCTGCCAGGCATTTTGGCAGAAATCGCCCATTTTCAGGGTAGTTTTAGCCGTACTTATACGTGTTAGACTTCGATAATTTCTACATGCCCGTAGACAGGGGAAGGAGCTCAAGGGTTGCTGCAGAAAAAAATTGAGGTCACCGGCTTTGTTTGCCCCTAGGAGTGCGTCATTTTATTGCCGTTTCATGTTTATTTTTTCGGAAATAAACTCCTTCAGTATTACGCACGTCCGCTAGGCACAAACATCACCTCACTTGTCTGTTAGTCAGAGACCCTGAGGGTCGTATCAGGGGTGCAGCAGCACCGGCAAACCTGTCCTGTTTCCCCAGGGTAGGGTCAATTGAATACGTACCTTCAACGACTTGGCAGTGTAGCACAAAAACTACGTTTTTGCCGTTGTATTAACGACATGGCTGAGCCATTGAAGCACAGCTCCACGTAGTTTAGCCAGCTCAGTTGGGAGTTGGTTTACGAGTGTTACCGTTCATTACTGACTTAATCGAGTGGTCCTCAGTCAGGTACGGGTTTGTACCGACATGGCTTGGGCTGCAGCTAACTAGTTATAACCAGTCACTACACCCAAGTCTTCAGTTCACTTTTGCGATGCACGGGTGCAACGCAATATGCTTCCATTGTTCTAGCCATCGACGTGTCCACATGCCTGGCAGCCATATTGTACTGCTAGCTGGTTTGCATAACAAAAGCAGTCCCTGCTAAGTGCAGGCGGTATCCCCGTAGCATTGACCTTATGTCCCCTTTTGAATTCTCTGTACGCAAACAGCGTACGTAGTTACCAATGCGTCGGCAAGAGGATACGTTTGCCTGCAAACCAGAGCCAATACTTCGGACGATGGAATAAATAAAAAATCCAAAGCTACGTCCATTGAATGGCACAGCCAAGGCGGTGAAGGACGTTGCCTGGCTTGAACTTGCACCAGTTTGTAATGGTATTTCCGAGTCGTTCATATCCGTTCCATCGGAGGAACAAGTCGAGCCGTCCCGTCAAAAATACGTTCTCATTTTCAGTCACGCACAACTGAATAAGTGACTTTCGTCTCGCACCATCGGCACCATCTGCCAAGTCGTTTGCAAGAGGTAGCCTTCTAGATTAGCATTGCCGAGTTGGTCAAGTTCAGCAGCAATCTCTATAGTGCCAGGCAGCCAAGTACGTCCAACTCCGCCAGAAAACGTCACCATGCTATCCTGCCAAGTCCGCTAAAAAGCGGTAAAAAAAAACCAGCCCCCCTCGGGTGTGGGGGACTGGCAGACAGGTTTCTGCACCTTTCCCTGTCTATCGACTCCCTGCGAACCCATTTCGAGGGGAAAAGGCGTTCCTTGTCAGAAAACCTGTCCTCGGATGACCCCTAAACGCACAGGGGATAGCAAAACGTAGTGCCGTCGACTTGGCAGGAAAGGGGGTACCCAAAAAGGGCCCGATTTCCACCGAGTTGGGAGAATAACGGTCACCAGTGCTTAGATTCTGGCTGCACCGAATTTCAAGCGGATTTTCACCGACTTGGCAGGAAAAGGGTTAAAGCCCCTATACATTGTAGCTGTATCTTTTAGCATTCTTTTTGTGATTTTACTTCAAAACTAAAACAAGTTCAAGGGAATATACTCATTGAGGGGTTTGTATGTACAAGTATATTACTGCCCACTGGGACTGCATGTACAGTTTTGAGCAAGATAAATAATAAATGTTTGTCCAAACAAAATGGCGCCCTCATGCAAATAAAGTATTAAAAAACATAGTATGCAGTGCATATATGCAATCTTCACAGAAACACAGAGTAGTCCAATATAATGCATAGTGCTGAATGTTTTCCTCTGGAACATCATGTGCTTTGTTTTCTTTTTAATATTACCAGTTTTTAAAAATGGCAGGAAATCAAAATAACGGTTAAAATGTGAATTTACTTGTCCAATTTTTCATTAAAGAGTGGTTTTGTAAAGCAGTAAAAGACTATATCGTGTAAATGGGTAGAATTTAAAGAAAACCAGAGAAAATAGGAAGCCTGTTTTAGGTCAACAAATTTCAAGATATACAGCTAAAGGGGCTTTAATTACCAATGCACTTGGTATATTCAACATGAAACCAAAATGCAGATCGGGTTGCATTTGCTTAATGGGTGGCTAGAAGAGTGCAGGACAAAGAAGGGCAAATATGACCACCACTCACCATTTTAATCATCGGACAGATCTTCACTATTTATTGGATGAGCGTAGGATATATTTACTACGGCAGTGGAGAATTAACCAGTGCGCAGCATTTTTGACATCTTTGTTAACCAATGTGTCTCTTACGTGCACTGTGTGATTGAATGACATGGTCTCGCATGTAGAGCAAAAGTTGGTGGGAAGATATAGTTCTGCATACATGGGATGATAAAGACTGGTTGAAAATTCTGGTAAGTGTAAACTTACCGAGGGCATCAACTGGGACCAGGGCCAATGTGACATGTCCACACACACGCAAATTTGCGTCGGCCCAAATTTTGTGTCAGCCCTGAACCCCACTTTTTACCACGACCAAACTATGTCGGTCTGAGGCCGACAAAGCGTGTCCACATTGGAAATTTTATGTCATCCCAGGCCAAGCACTGGTGCTACACCGATGCAAATTGGCCTGTCTGAACAGCAGAATTTATGTCTGTTTTACTTATATGAAATAGACGATGCAAATCACACTTCACATACTATATTTTCTTCTGAGTACAAGTTATTTTGTAAAATATTGGTTTTATTCCCTAATGTCATGTGGTGCATCAACACCTGTAACAAAATAGTTTTGTGCCATCATGATAATTATCCTCTCCGCGTACTCCTTGCTACTTTAAGTAAATGCAACCCTATCTGCACTCTGGTGTCACGTTGACTGGACTAACCATGTGCCATGGTAATTAACATTCAAAGTCAAAACATTGCCTATGAACTTGCTAGGTAATTAGCTTCTTTAATGTCTGGACAAGTGATGGAGCTTGAAAGCAGTTGCGTGATGCAAGAAATATCATATCAAAATAAACTGTTGGTTTCCAAGTTATTTGTGTCTGCTCTTTATATACTTAAAGGTATACTGTCACCTGTTTCAAATTTGCCACAGTTACCATGGAAAGATAAAATCTAACCAATCACAAGTTTTAAGCGGATGGCCGCTTTTTAAAACAGCGCCCTCACATGGGCATTTTGAATACCAAGGAACGCCCCTTTGACCCTATACGGGCATATTTAGATTACATGTGACTGTATACCTTTAAGGTAAAGCAATGTATTGAGATGTTACATCAACAGCAAACATACGGTATTTTTTTGTGTTTACTTTCATACAGTGAGCACTGTGAGTGGATAGGAGTGATACACGTAGACCAGGTCACACAGAAACAGATCCCATGATGCCCAACTCAAGCAGTACAATGGAACTCACCAGCCAAATACAGAGTCAGAATGGAGGCCATCAGATTAGTGCAGGAAATGGAGATATTTCATCCCACCCCAATGGTATGAAGAGTGTATTGTATGGATTTTTAGTATTTTTTCACTCTGTGCTAAGTATTTTTAAATAATTTCAGGTATTTTTTTCATTCCATGTATCAAACATTTTGCACTGTGATGACAGAGTACAGCTCTGTTTTAACAATTTCTTTGTCATAAACTATATGACCCTCTGTCAAATGAAACATGTAATCTACATGTATAAGTAAATATTATGTGTTCTTTCAAACAGAAAGCATCGCGTTTGGAGTTAGTGCTACAGGACGTGGGGAACATGACCCCATGGTGCCAAATCCGACCAATACAGTTACACTACTTACCCAATCACAGAATGAAGAGGAAGGCCATGAGATGAAAGCAAGAAATGGAGATATTCCATCCCGTGCAAACGGTATGTAGATTACATAGTATATTAATTTTCTGTTCATACTTGTATTTGTTCAGTTGTTTAAGCTATTTCAGAGTTCCATAACTGTACCAAACATTTTTCTGTGTACCTGTGAAACCTTACAGACGGCTCAGTTATAAAGTACAGTTTCTTTGTCGTCATTGGTATTACTCTTTCTAAGTGTAGCGGAACGCAGTATGATAGTATATAACAACAACAGGAATGACAACAACAAAGAGAATTATGATAAGGCCAAAAAAAAAAATATGTGCTGTTCCGATTACCCGACCTACCCCAATTTTAACCCCCCGACCCTACACTTTTAGAGCCTCGTAAACCCGGAAGTAAAAATAACGATATGAAAAAACGTGAAACGCATGAAATCACGCGAGAACTATGACAAATCGCGCGAATCACGCGAGAACTAACACGTCATTGTATAGAAGGATGTCAAACGCTCGATGAAAACTTGCGACATGACACTGACAGTTGTTGCACTCTGAACGGTTTTCCGGTTTTCAAACTGCTGTATCTCAAAAAGTATTAGGTCTAATTCAATAAAATTTTCGATAAAAAAAATTCCAATTCAACTGCTCGTTCTACCATGAGATTTTTTTTGAAAATAAAGAAAAAAAATCGTGTCATTTTAGCGCTCAAAATCAAGCATTATTTTTCGCCATACAGTGTGCCGTACTACGGCACGCACATTTCTCAGGCCACTATATACTTCCTATGTTAGAATGGAATGGCTCGTTACAGTATGTTGTTCAGTGCCTAAACGGCGTTTTGTAGGTAGGTTTTCGCTAAAATGCAGGGACAATATTCAGTGATCGGAGTTAGTATACGAAACAGGAACTGTTATATTAAATTTGTGGAAAGTTTGAAGCATTTTCATGGCCGTTTTCTGATGTAATCTTTCATTTACATTCTTGTTGTCATTTCCGAACCGCGCCATGCACAGCGCGGCCATTATTATGCAGGCCAAGTGAAAACCCCGAAGTGTTTTGTGATAGTGAATCGAGCAAAATTTTGGTCAATTTTACTTTTTATAGTCATTCTATCATTAAAATACAAACCCGTACACCAAAAACTGTGTATTAAGGTCAGTTCTGAGTAGTTTCAAAATCTGTGCGTTTGGAATTTACCGTGAATTTTGCCGCACGTACGTACTTCATTGAACAGCCCCTAACTGCCAACGCTACAATCAGCTGTTTTCAAACGTGAACCCTGGTAGTTTTGCGAACATTAAACTGTGTTCATTTTTCATCTGTTGATGTTTCACAAAATTTACAAAATGTTGTTTGACAACAGAAATGAATACTCTTTCAATGATGTATGGGAATAATGTCAGCATGCCATAGTTATTATTATAATAAATGTATGTAAACAACCTTTATTTTTAAACAGCAATAACGTAAACTGGGGAAAATGACAGACAGGGGTAGTGGTAGTGCAGGAATCGGGAATTGATAAACAAGACAAGTTGAAAGACGGGCAAATGAAGAGAGAATGAAAATCTAAGGAAAGGAAAGGAAAAATAATAACCCTGACTCTAGATTTCAATGCTAAAGGAAAATTGAGTACAACAAGATGACAGCTTTTTAGGGAGTAATATTCTTGTGTAAAAAAAGGACAGCTCCAGGGGGATTATTCTGTACTGTGAGTTGATCAGTTGAACAATGACTTATTTTATTCATATTCCTATGATTTTTGGTTTTTTGAATATCAGAATTTCTCAAATGTAACATTTAAAAATTTTACAGATCTAAAATATATTTATTCTTTGTTGTTATTACTCAAGTTTAACTGTCCAAAATTTGGTACAGCTAGCGTAAAAACTCTGAGAGTTACCGCTGTTTGAAAATGGGGAAAAATGTCTATTTTTACTGACATTCCATCCAACATTTTTTGGCTCTCCTTGATTGTCAGTGTATCTCAAATACAAACTTTAAGTAATTTTACAAACCTAAAATGCATGTATTCTTTTGCATTATCTCTCAATATTAAAGTGTTCAAAATTTGACAGAGCTAGCTTAAAAACTCTGAAAGTTACAGTAGTTTGAAAATGGCGAAAAATAGCCTTTTGACTGGTAGTATACACGGTGCCGTCCAATTTTCAACTCTGTCTCACAAAATTTTTGGCATTTTCAAGTCTCTGTGTAAAGAAAACAAAAGCTCCTTATACCGTACTCTTACAATATATTGCACAAAAAGTATTTTAAAGCAGATTAGTTAGAGAATTAATGTTATTATACAACTATATTTTTTCATAGGGATACCCACAAAATGACTCTTAGCCATATGTTGAAATTTTTTGACCATTTGTCAAAAAAAATCGAGCATATTTTAATTCTAAAAAAATCATAACCCTGGAAGTAGACAAGATAGAACCATCATTCAAACAGTTTTTTGAATCCTGAGACAAGATCTTCAAGAAAACATACAATTCAAGTAAGTTTAACCAAGAACAAAAAGGGCCTGGTATCCCTACTTACAGCAGGCCTCGTCTCAAACAAAATGGTGACTCGCGATGGACATAACGTGTACTCAATTTTGTTTCGCAAATGCGATCATGGCGAAGAAAGGTCGATTTTGTCTTCTGTTAAACAGAACCGAACAGTTGAAGAAATTTTGGAGGAACACCATCCAGGTTTTTCTGAGTGTAAAATGTACTCTATTCGAGTTGAATGTGCCAGTGATGCTGTGGGGCCATGGTTGGAAGTACAGCAGACAGGTTGGCAAGGCTACAAACAACTTCAACGTAAAGTATGTGCGTTTTTCTTGCGAGTGACTGCAAAAAGCTGAGGATTTACCTTTGGATAAACAGTTCACTTTCCTGTCAAAGAATTGTTATTCAGCCATATCAATTTCTGTGGCAGTCTAATAAACCACACACTTCAATTCTACTGATGAATATTTTATTTTAATATATTGGTATTCAATTTGAGTGCGTTTCATGAGGAAATTGTTCACTGGTAGTTTGTTTGAACGCGTACAAAATGCACATTGAGAAATAAAAAAAATGAAAAAAAAAAAAATTTCCCTACCTACCTACCCTATTTTTGAAAACCATGTAATCGGAACAGCACATATTTTTTTTTTTGGCCTAATAGTAATATGTTTTTCCATGAATCAAACATTTTGCACAGTGATTGTACCCTTGATAGCTGACAGAATACTGTTCTATTTAACTTTTACAGTACAATTTCTTTGTCATAAACTATATGACCCTCTGTCAAATGAAACAATGTAATCTATAAGTAAATGTTATGTGTTCTTTCATACAGAAAGCATCGCGTTTGGAGTTAGTGCTACGAGATGTGGGGATCGTGAGCGCATGGTGCCAAATCCAATAAGTACAATTACACCACTTAGCCAATCACAGAATGAAGAGGAAGGCCATGAGATGAAAGCAAGAAATGGAGATATTCCATCCCGTGCAAATGGTATGTAGATTACATAGTATATTAATTTTCTGTTCATACTTGTATTTGTTCAGTTGTTTCAGCTATTTCAGAGTTCCATAACTGTACCAAACATTTTTCTGTATACCTGAGAAACCTTACAGATGGCTCAGTTATAAGTACAGTTTTCTTTGTCGTCATTGGTACTACCCTTTCTAAGTGAAGCAAAATACAGTATGTTAGTAAATAACAACAACAGGAATGACAACAACAACAAGAATTATGATAATTAGTGATTTGTTTTTGGCGCAGGTCATTGCAATGGTGAAGTAAGAGTGATTTCAACTCAAAGCAGAGCCCCACAACACAAGCGCAAATCAGACAGAGGAGGTAAAGTCTCGCTCACAAATTTGCTCACCAGTTCCTTTGGCAATCACTGTAAATTCAGATTGTCCAATTAAGCTTTAGCTCGGAAAGGATATTATCCTGTCAAGATTTTTAACTCAGTAGGAGCATTGTTAGATTACAATCAACGATACCAGTATCATTTTTTCGTAAAACACTCGTAGGATCTGCTGGAAATTCTCTGAGATAATCCTTTAAGTCTTTGAGAGTTGATGATAATCTTATACAAGTCTTTGAGAGTTGACGATAGTCTAATACAAGCTTTTGAGAGTGGCGATAATCTAATACAAATCTTTGAGAGTTGATGATAATCTAATGAGAATTTTCAGTCCGAACATACTGACTTATCTTCAATGTGAATTATTTGCCAGATGCCGCTGGCCCCCGCTGTATGAGTGAGGAGAATGAATCCAAACTACGAGAGCTGAAACCCAAATTAGCGGAAGATATGCCATATCAGCAAGTCTTGGATAGAATGTCTACAGTATGTACTTATTGATGAATGTAGAAACATTGATTTTCACATGAAAGGCTGAATTCAAACAAAACTTGTCATAATTTTCTGAATGATAGACCCTACTGCTTGTCATGGCTCTTCTGGTTTGATTTTGTCCATTATTGTCCTGTGTTGTCCTTTGCCTGGTACTAACCTCTGAACTCAATTGACATTTGACCCATATTGGCCCATACTGACCTCTGAACTCAATTATTATTTGGCCCATATTGACCTCTGAACTCAATTATAATATGGGCCATTTTGACCTTTGAACTCAATTGACATTTTGCTCATATTAACTTCTGAACTAAATTGACATTTTGCTCATATTGACTTTTGAACTCAATTGATATTTGGCTCATATTGACCCTTACACATGTTGATGCCACCTAAACCAATCCTCCGATTGTTTCCAAATGTTCCTCTATATTTTCTGCGTTACTTTTCCAGTCATTCAAATTCCGCCAAAATTTTATCAGACTACAAATTGTTGTTAAATCGACAGGTGTTCACCAGAGAAGATGAAGCAGAATTAAGAAAGAAATCCACAGCGACTTTGACAAGAGGAGGAAGCTGATCGATATACTGATCATGAAAGACAACTCTGCATTTGGTAAATTTGTTCGTGTCTTGAAAAGGTCAGCCCCCATCTTGCCAAAGCCCTTAAAGAAGAACAAAGCCAAGCCTAAGTGGTAGAAACAACACTCTGAATCGTAATCCTCCCAAGTTCACATGTCACCACCAGGTCAAGTTGGCTAAAGCCATTGAGGCATAAAATGTCCACCATGTTGCATTATAATCAAGACTTTATTATTTAAATGTCCTTGAATATATCATGGATACTTTTAGAAGGATTTTAGCTGACTTAACCTGCTGTAGGTGAAAATATGTACAGCTGTTGTCTCCATACTATTTCTTTACTGGCTCAGTAGATGGGAAAGTAATTGGCCTGGCGGGATAAGGTTAAATTCAATGAAAGTTTGTGGCAGTACTAATTAAAATGTTGAATCATGATGTCTATTTGGCGTGGATGGAGAGATTTGAGTCAAAAAAACATTCTTCATCAACAGTCAGTGTGAACCCCAAGATCGGCCACATTGTGTATTGCTAATTATCATAATTTATTAGTCCCCACGGACACCGTCCGGGGGACTTATAGGTTTGGTCATGTCCGTGCGTGTGTCCGTGCGTCCGTGTGTGCGTCCGTGCGTGCGTCCGTGCGTGCGTGCGTCCGTCCGTTCACGCAGATATCTCAGAGATGCCTGGAGCGATTTCATTCAAACTTGGTACAAGGATTACTTCATATGTCATACAGATGCACGTCGATTTGTTTTGTGATACGATCCAATATGGCTGCCAGGCGGCCATTTTATTATGATTTTTTCATGTACAGAGCCATAACTCAGGCATGTTTCAACTGATTTTATTCAAGTTGGTACAAGGACATTGACCCATGTCATAGATATGCACGTCAATTTGTTTGTGATACGATCCAATATGGCTGCCGTGAGGCCATTTTGTTACAATTTTTTTCATGTACAGAGCCATAACTCAGGCATATCTCAACTGATTTTATTCAAACTTGGTACAAGGACATTGACCTATGTCATACATATGCACGTCAATTTGTTTTGTGATATGATCCAATATGGCCGCCAGGCAGCCATTTATTACGATTTTTTTCATGTACAGAGCCATTACTCAGGCATGTTTCAACCGATTTTATTCAAAGTTGGTACAAGGACATTGACCAATGTCATTGATATGCACGTCAATTTGTTTTGTGATACAATCCAATATAGCCGCCGTGCGGCCATTTTGTTACGATTTTTTTCATGTACAGAGCCATAACTCAGGCATATCTCAACCGATTTTATTCAAAGTTGGTAAAGGAGATTGACCAATGTCATACATATGCACACTAATTTGTTTTGTGATATGATCCAATATGGCCGCCAAGCGGCTATTTCATTACGATTTTTTCATGTACACAGAGCCATTACTCAGGCATGTTTCAACCGATTTTATTCAAATTTGGTACAAGGACATTGACCAATATCATAGCTATGCACATCAATTTGTTTTATGATACGATCCAATATGGTCGCCGTGCGTCCATTTTGTCATGATTTTTTCATGTACAGGGCCATAACTCTGGCATATCTCAACCGACTTTATTCAAAGTTGGTACAAGGACTTTGACCTTGGTCATACACATGCACATTGATTTGTTTTGTGATACGATCCATATGGCTGCAGTGTGGCCATTTTGTTACGTTTTTTTCATGTCTGGAACCATAACTCAGACATGTATCAAGCAAATTTATTAAAAGTTGGTACAAGCTAGGAGATTGATTAATGTCATACATATGCACGTTAATTTGTTTTGTGATACAATCCAATATGGTCGCCGTGTGGCCATTTTATTACGATTTTTTTATGTCCTGAACGATAACTCAGACATGTATCCAGCGAATTTTTTCAAAAGTATTTTTATCACAGATTTAATGAAGAGGACTCTATCCTCTCTGAGGACCTGTAATCAAAGTACCCATTAACAAGTGGGGACTGTGTCATCAACGATGACTTGTAGTTTTATGAGACCTACTTTCTGATAGGCTCTGTTCAGCCAGCGCCGGAAATCAGCGTTAGATCCATGAATCTCTGCAAAATCAACCACAGCCTTTTAATTGGTAGCACCAAGCTGTTTCCATAAAGGGGTGCGTGGTTTACAATAATACATCACACAAACTCTTCCGCCCATGATATGACAGTGTGTTATATGGAGGATTAAAAACAACAAAGGAACAAAAAAAACACAAAAATAAAAACAAACTCAAACAAAAATTAAAGAAAAATAAACAAACCAAAAAAAGTGCATGCAAAAGTGCTGTACCCAATACTATGAAATACAGTACGTATATACCATAAGTTTGTTGTATGGACTGTCTGTGTCACCTGCTGTAAAAATAGTATGCAAAATATTGTTTTGGTGTTCAAATGTTGGTGTGATTGCTTGTATTCTTTGTTTTCACTACAAGAATATTGCCGAATATACTATTATCGGTTTATCATAATTATGATTGTTAGTCTTTATTTAAGTTGATGACTTGCTGTGGTTATGAAAAAACTCACATATAAAAATCTAAAAAAAAAATAGTTGAAACCAAGAACGCCCAAGAAGAGACAAGACAGGGCATGGAACTAGTTGAAGGAAACCAATGAATAAAGTACAAATTTTTGAAATATTTTAAAACATACAATGACCAAACCAACCACCCCTGTTTAACGCATTTCAATAACAGGGCTGGAACATAACGGTTATCTTCTGAAGTACCATATTGACGTTGTGCTCGGCAACAGTTTATATGTGCTGACTTTGTATTGCCTGACTTTGTTACCTGGTATATTTATCACAAATATTGGAAGAGTATCACATTTTGTTTTCATCAGCTACTTCTTGAGTTTTTTATATAGAGTTATTTTAAACCTTTTTTTTTTTATGTGTAGTGTGCTATATTGGTCGGGAGGGCAATATAGTTTTGACAATAGCTGATGATTTATGACACGAAACATAAACGAATGAAGCTCAGTCAAAAAATATCCCTGAATCCAGCCAGTGCCACATAACAATTTATTATGGAAATGCATTATTGCATGTAATGTTAGGCATTTTTAATGGGAAATGTTGGGCAGGAAGGAAGAACTTACACCACTGTGTACAAGTATTTTCTTTCACGTTGTTTCACATTCAACATACTGAGAGGCCTTCATCAGGTAGGGTCAAAGGTCACAAGCATAGTGCTTGTATTTATGACCAGCATTTCTGATGCTGAGATCTTAGCAGAAATTATTTTCTTTGATTATTATTTCTGTAATGTTTTTTGTGGTTCATTCTAGATGTTTCTGCATAAAGATTTTTTTAAGTGTAATTTAAATAGTAATGTATCTTGTGCTATTGTATGTGTGCTTTTTTGGGGGCGCCTGTTTTTCTGTATTTTTAAAAGATGCAATGGTGGGTGTTTTCTCAAATTTTATTTCATTTATATGTTTTTTCTGTGCAGTGAAAGCTGTCTAATCTAAATCCTTGGTTGACTTCAGTAATTCTGAACCCTGGCACCCCTGTACCTTGCACTTAGGTTCACCCATCCAATTGAAAACAATGGGGATATACCAAACCATGACAGCGATAGCAATAACCCTTCCACCACCCTGCTTTCATCCAAACCTATCAGCATTGTTATCCGTAATAAGTATGGGCTCCTTGTAGTGAACAGGTGAAAACTTTGAGTTTAAAAATTTGATGCAGTTTCTTTTTCTTTGCAAAGTTTGCTGCAAGCAAGTGTTAGATAGTCAGCATCCACTCCTATTTCTCTCTGTGTGGGTGTAACTCACACAATGAGAACCATAGGGCAGTTCCAAAATTTGATCATAAAAGGGACTAAGAAGTGTACCCTGTGAAGAAAGATAACAAATTTGATGTGTGAAATTTGTTTCAAACGTAGTGTACAAGTCCCTCCATGGGGGACAATGTGTAGTGTTAGATGTACCTTCAGATGATGAAGTTGTCTGGATGTACATGTTGTAGAAACTGGCATGTTACAAAGCTACCAACTGGATGACCTGTTGTAATGCTGTGACATGACGTCAGTGTATCATTTGGTTTAATAAAACTTGATGATAAACTCCAACATGTCCCTGAAAGTAATGATAAAAGTCTTCAAGCAGCAGTTTTGTTAATTTAGAGAATTTCAGGAGTCTTGTAAGGGGCACTTGGCTGTGTACAAAAGCTGAGTGCTTTGTTGAAATTAGAATTACTGCTGCTACTTATACTTTTGACAACATTTAGAATGAGGTAAATGATACAGGTTTCACATAGTTAACTTGTAACATTTTTTGACTGGAGAGGGCGCCATTCCTCATACATTTTGGCCAGATGCACTTGCATCGCCATCAAACACTCAGAGTGTTGAATGTCCAGTCCTGATTGAGGATTTGACTCTACACAGATAAGAACACTTCTTGTGTCTGTGTGTATGACAGTCCGTGATATTGTAACTTGGGGACAAGGTTTAGTGTTAGCTAGGGCGATTTACGTAAAATCCAGTAAACCGGCTTCATTCTTGTGTTAACTCTAGTGGAATACGTTAAATTTTCAATTTTGATAAAAACAACTTAGTGAATTTACTCCACAAACTTATGAAAGAATGTACACCAGCAGCAAATAACAGAAAGGGGTGGTAACAAGTTAAGTGTTTGAATATCTGTCTGCGGCACAGTGTTCCAAGTAAAGAGTTTGCAGGAGTGATGTACACATACCTAATACCGTCGGTTGTCTCTCACTCACAAGTAATATGCATACCCCATAGAGTAACATATGTAAATTGTTAACAGTGCCTTGTCCCTCGTTTGTTAAATCAACCCAGTCACCGCCATGGTTTGGCCCAGTCCTATTGTTTCCAATGGCACAGTTGGACCTTTTTACAGGGAAATAGAGTGGTATGGTTCACTGTCACCCTTCAACTGTCACCGAATCTCAATGCGGTAGTCTATGCTAATCCACTGTAGTGTTTTATATGAGTGTCATAGGCACTTAATCTGTAGTCTATGGATTATGCAAATACTTATTTTAGTTCTTTTCTTCATTTGAAGTCGTTTTGTAGGCGTCCATATTTTGGCAACTGGCCAGCAGTCTCCGTGAATAGGCTGGTGAAATTTATATCAGGACATTATGAGTAAATGAGCGATGGAAAAACTTACCATTATGTACAGTGCACCGTAGATACATGCAGATATACAGTCTTCTGTGTAGCAATGTCAATGATAAATTTAGCATTTCTTAAACTTGCTATTCAAATAGGGGGGAAAGGACATCAATATGAAATCTCTAGTTTGAAAAACTCGACTTTTTCAGGGAACGGATCATAAAATTGGAAAAAGAAGTCAAAGTCATTTTGAAAATGGTTTTGTGGGAGTAGCATGGCACTCATTCTCACAGTGGTTACAGACTGTATTTAGATATGAACAAAGATATATATAGTGTATATAGTAGTTCTTTATTTTCTTTCATTAAGGTTCATAGTGCAAGACGATAGTTTTTACACAGAAATTAACGAAATATTCTTATTTTTAGGGAAAATAAAGAGACAAGTTTGATACCGACTGAATGCACTTACTCTAGTTTTTCATTGTACAGTAACTTGTGGAAATGACTAAACAGGGTTATGACATACAGTATTACCTCCTTTGTGTTACCTTTGATGCCATGTCATTTGATCCTGAAAAAACATTTGGTAAGTTTTCGTCAAAGTTTGTGCTGTCAAAGTTTGTCTGCTTTTGATGCAAGAATAGGATATTGGCTTCCCAAGGCAGCTTTTTTCATTTTCTGATCTGTAAATTTTGTTACCGTTTCTCCACTAGTTTTCTCTGTTAAACAGAATTTTCAAACTTCACTTTGTTAGGTTTTTTAACACATTAGATAGTCTGTTATGAATATTTTGTTTCAACGTTATTTATTTTGTTGCTCCATCTTAGAATTAGACTGAAAGATCCATCACTAGAGGGCACTCTCTGTGCACGCCCCCCCCCCCCCCCCCCCCCCATTTAGAGAGCGCCCTACACCACAGGTCTTTCAGTCTATCTTAGAATCAGCCTCTCTGTTTATTGTATGTCAGACTGTAGTGCAATGTGTACGGCTTGTCAAGTTAAAGGAGTCTGATCTATTTGCTTATTTATAGAATCATTCTGTTGTGTGATTGACATATTCTATTTTAAAACAAATTAGCTTTTTTGTAGTGGTCGCTGACATACACAAATTTTGGAAACTTTCTATTAGCTGTATCTTATGCCTGTACATGTAACTGTGTGAAATTTTCTTGCATCAAAGAGATGACCTTGAACTATCAATGCATCAGTTAATATTAGAAGTGTCTGTACACCTTCAAGGGCATTTGTTTGGTCCGTGTACAGAGAAACCATTAGAAGGGTTACTTTAGAGAGGATAAGATTTGGATAGTTCTCATATTTTCACCTTCACAATTAATGTCCTGTTTGAGACAAATGTCTTTGAATTTTGGCATAAATGCATCTCTATCTCCCTTGATTCAAGTCCAAGGTCTGTAATTTATTCCACACCATAAATCCACAGTGACAATGAATATGACTGTGTACCATTTAACAATGCATTTGTTGATACTAATCACCTAGTATTGACCAATTCAATATTTTGTATTTCCCAGAAACTGACATATTTTTCACAGACTTGATAAAAATAGAGAGTATACATGTCGATGTGACTTCTGGTCATTGTTGTTTCACGAAGATTGGATACATCGGTAAATACTTGATTATTTTGAAACCTTTGTCACATGTTAAATGTTATACTGTCCACTAGTTTAACTGAACTTGATATTCAAAAGAGAAATTTTGATAAAAGGGGCGGGGGTACCTCAGCCATGTGTACTGGATACAAAGGCAATTCTGAATTTTAGCCATTCCTTCCATTAAAACGAAGACCTTAAAGCAGGCAGTTATCTGATTGAACCATAGACTTTTTACTCAAATACGCAAGCCTTGCTTCCCAAAATAAAAAACATCTTACATATTCTTATATGTCAGTGGTGATCGTTTTCTAGAAAATGTGAGTTTCTTCAGGACTTACTCTCTAATATTTCGAGCTTTTAACTTTCAGTTGTACATTAGTAGCGGAGATTTTTTGCTTGTAATCAAAATATCACATGGACAATTTCTTTTCTCTTAATATAATATCCCTTCTCTGCACACACACACACACATACATATATATATATATATATATATATATATATATATATATATATATATATATATATATATATATATATATTATAAAAATGTAATATAACCATGGGTATGTATGTTCATAATATGTACAAACAAAATATATCTCTGTGATATACATTTATTTATTACATGCCTCGATGTGAGTGCAAATCAGTGCATTGATTTGGATAGGAACATCCGGGGAGTTAGCGGGCCGGTGAACGATGTACTGACTGGTTTCCATGGTTACCTGGTCTAGTGAAGCCCTTTGACGTTTCGACATCAAAATAGACGCTTAACGCTAGATGTAAATATCCATGCATGAACTTCTATTTGGATTGTCGTTAAATCTGTTTGATGCTAGGTGATAATCGTAAAATTGCTTGAAAATGCCCTGCATGTAACTAAATGGCATACAGCATTGACTGTGAAGAGGCATGTTATAAAAATTATTGCCTAAATACATGGGTTTATGTCCCATTGCAGCAGGAGACAATTTGCCCTCCTGGTGTCGGGCAAATTGTCACCAGCTCTCGGACACATAAACTCATGTATTTAGGCAATAATATATATATATATATATATATATATATATATATATATATATTATATATATATAATGTACAGTATAATGTATGCTTGTATATGTACACACCCAAATACTTGCATACCTGCAGATACACACACATACAGACCCATATATATACCAAATATACAGAGATGGATATGTACATGCATATAAATTGATCATGTTTGCAATTCATAGCAATACTAATATTTACAGTGTTATAAAAATATCAAACTATACAATACACTGTTCTTTTTTGTACAAAAGAAAACACATATCCTTGATTGCTTCTCTGTAAACATTTCAAAACATTTGAATAAGAGGATGATTTCATCATGAAGCATGAAACAGATTGTCTCATTTAAACAAGGATAAGTTCATTCTTATGGATTTATAGTTTGACATTCTACCAGTGCATTTCAAGGTTATTCATAAAAAAAAGCAAAGGTAGTGATTATGAGTGACCAGAGATGCTCTATTTTTGAATGTTTTCAATTGAGAATGCTTGATTGATTCTTGGAAATAAAACTAATATTATTTTAATAGTCATATAGTTTGCTGCGGTTTTTCCCCCATGAAATTGAGATGTTTGTGTGAGATTGTGACTAATTTTATATGCTTTTACCTACAATCTTGTTTGCATATTTGAATATGAAGATGTCGTGAATGCACTGTTCACCATCCATGTATCCAGGGAATGTAGAAATGAGCAGTTACTATTTGTAACTTCCAAATTTTTAATTCTGTTCAAAATAGTTTATTCTACAAAAATTAATCTGGTCAACTTTTCTCAAAACTTGCTGAATGGATACATTTTAATACCATAGACCCTGAAGGGTCGGGGTCTATGCTTTTATTGTCTCGGGCCATGCATAGCAGCCAGCGCCACCAACGTTAATGGTGCGTTATTGATCTTTCGAACTGCCACCAACGGCTGCATGTGCAGACAATTGAATTCCTTCGTTATCCAGCTTTGTTACTGATTCCTCTCCGAAGAGGACACTCAGTAAAATAGACTTCAATGTTTTTACGGCCAGAACCTGCACGTGATCGTAATTTCCATCTCTCAAGGTATGTATATGTCAAGCTTTTCGTCAACAAAATTAATACTATTAAGTTGACCTGAGTATGAGAATTATAATTTTCTTGGATGTGTTGAACTTTTTCCCTTTCTGTAAGACTAATATCACTGCAAACCTGAGTGTTAGTGAATGCCTCAATCATGCATACATGTTGTATATTGTCCGATTGAATTTAAGGATATGGACAGTCACGACAAGGTTCCGTGCTCCGCGTACTAAAGTACAAGTAAATCCTTTTATGGTATAAAGCACTGGGTATTTGTCAACTCTTTTCTGTACATAAAGCACTTCCACCTTGAAAGGTATCCCAAGAAGTTTATTTTCAACCCACTTTTTTCCTCCCCACCCCTCTTCTAATATCAAGCGGTTCATTCCTACTCTCACGATGTTCACTTTATACGCTAGTTTCGGTTAGGGAGTTTAACGTTTTCAGTATAGGCCTATTGCACAATCGTGTAACATGAGAACTATAACATGATGTGAAACGTGAGAGAGGGTCTAATGTCTTGGGATCGCGGTTCAACCCATCTCTTTTTTCCTCCATGTTCAGCCTCACCGTCTACACCTTTTATTGCAAAAAAGAAATTGCAAAATCGTTGACGAGTTTCTAAGACACTTGCCCGCCGCATCAATGATAAAAATGGCGGCTTTTTGGATGAATCTCTGTGACCGTAGCTAGATATAATTCGTGCATTCAATTTTAGCCTGAATCACTTTCACACGTGTATTACCAACCACACATTTTTTTTAATAAGTAGAACAACATTAGCTTCGAAATAAAAACCATGAAAATACAATGAAAAAGTCACAGATATCGGGAATTTCATCGAGACGAGTCGATGCTGAAAATTTAGTATATTTACTGTGCACTATTTGCGGCTCTGAAATGGTTATGATTGACATGGAGTTACCATTGTCATCCGAGCGAAGAAAACATGATATCATTAAAAGCAGGGAAAAGTAAACATATAGATTTGTTTGGCCTTTCACCACCATGCAATTATATCCAAAACAGCTCTAATCGTGTTCATAATCACCCGTTGAGTGTTCTGAATGATATGCCAATATTTTGCTGGACAGAGAAACCCAACATGAACAGCATAATTGAGTCCAATCGCTCAAGGGTGTATAGCCCTATGCGACCAGGTACACGTCTCTTTAGACTATTCACCCTATTACCTCCCAATAGGTCCACAAACAACATTGATAACAGTGGGTTTTGGGCCAATGTTGAACGGGTTAATGTAAGTCGCAACCAGGGCAATTCGCCTTTTAAGACACTGTACCTCTATCCAACTGCTGACCTTTGAGAAGCCAGTAGCAAATTGTTCTACCCGGCATGGCAGTCGATCGGCGTTCCAGTCGAAAAAACCTAGTGGAACAGGACGTGACCACAGATAAAATTTTCAAGGCCGATACTGAAAATAGGCTGATTACAAATTGTATTAATTTGTCTTTGAGACACAGAAAGTATCTCCCAATCAGTAAGATGACAATTGTGTGGGATGAAATTGCTGTTGACAATCGCAGGTAATGACAGGCTAGAATTCATCAAAACGACTCTATTAATGATCAACTCTATTTGAATTGCTATTTCTTTCATCCATCGAACTCATTAATGATAATGAACAGTTTGTTATAATATACGAGGCCTTTAGTCACTGTAGGACATGACTTTATCAAGCTATTATACTGAAATTTACATCTATCTCAAACGAACCTTGGAGATGTGGCCACAGAAGTCCGTGACCAAACAGAAGTAATTCCGATGGCTTCTATTGATAATTTATAGGGTGGTAATCAACTGAGTTTGATATGGGATTAATGAGAGAAAATGGCGCCGTTGCAAAAACAGCTAATCATGGACAAATGCTGCTTTGTCATACGTCACACATATGGTGTCATATTGCTTGATAACACAATTTCATAGAACGCCTATGAGTATGATATGATGTGACTTGACATGACATGATATGATATGATATGATATGATATGATGTAATATGATATGATATGATATGATATGATATGATATGATATGATGTGATGTGATGTGATGTGATACGATACGATATGATATGATATGATATGATATGATATGATATGATATGATATGATATGATATGATATGATATGATATGATATGATACGATATGATATGATATGATACGATACGATGTGATGTGATGTGATATGATATGATATGATATGATATGATATGATATGATATGATATGATATGATACGATACGATGTGATGTGATGTGATATGATATGATATGATATGATATGATATGATGTGATAAAATGTGATGTGATAAAATGTGATACGATCGATAGGATAGGATGCGATGTAGTGTGATGTGATGTTATGTGATATGTGATGTGATGTGATACGATGCAGTACTATGCGATGTGATGCGATGTGATGTGAAACGATGCAATATGATGTGATGTAATGTGATATGATATGATATGATATGATATGATGTTATATGATATGATATGATATGATGTGAAATGATATGATATGATATATGACATAATGTGATGTGATATGATATGATATGATATGATATATGACATGATGTGATGTGATGTGATATGATATGATATGATATGATATATGACATGATGTGATGTGATGTGATATGATATGATATGAAATGATATGATATGATATGATATGATATGATATGATATGATATGATATGATATGATATGATATGATATGATATCATATGATATGATATGATATGATACAATATGATGTGATGCAAGGTGATGCAATGTGAGGTTGTGCGATTTATAATTAAAATTACCTATGGACCAATCTATCCTTGAATTTAACAAAATTTACACAACATGATTTATTACCGTATAGAACAGTTCGGTCTCTTGTAGCTGCAATAATTGTAGCCTTGGTTGTTGTGGGTATTGGGCTTCTGTCGTGCGGCTCGCGCCTTGCCCCAACCAGGGCGCGAGCCGCACGACAGAAGCCCAATACCCACCAACAAACAAGCCTACAATTATTGCAGCTAGGTCTCTTGATATGTACATATGTAGGAAATTTTGGAAACGACAAACAGTTAAGTTCAAGATTTACGGTGAATTACAATAGTTTATGTAGGGAGTCTGCTTGATGGATTTTAACAAGCCAGACATTCACTTAAGTCCATGCGAATTGTTTACATATTGGTCACACGTGTTTCGATTCATCGCTTTATGGCATTGCGTTGTCGAGAAGTCCTGCTGCTGGTTTTATTAGGAAGAGGAATATAATGTACCAGTTTTCTCGAACAAAAATAGTGAAAATAGGATCAAGAGTTACTGGCAGCAGTTATCCCTATAAAAAGTGACCGAATAGTCGAGGGAAATTAGATGAACGCTTTCCTATTGATTTTTAGTTTATTTTAGTAAATCTCCGGCATACGGACGTCGACTTTCAGTATGGTATCGTGCTGTTGCAATATTCCGTAGAATCAGATATACTGTACGGTAGGAATACAGTGGAGTCACCGCCTCATCTTGTTGCATCACACGATCGATGCATCGAGATATTCCAATTTTGTCATTGGGGGGGGGGGGGGGGGGGGGGGGGGGGGGGGGGGGGGGTCGGTGGTTGAACCTTTCCATCTCAAATAGAAACGTAATTTAAATAAAAAAGACGCGCTTCATCTAGTCAGTTTTGTAACAGACCATATGATCGACAACAGAGATGTCGTGCCTTGTGATTTATGCCTTACGACAGCGACGCGCTTCTCGACATACCTGCACCAGCTGTCGACATTCTACATCATCCGTAAGAGAGGTAATATAATATAGGCAACTGTCATCGGTTAGGGGTAATTAATGGCTTTCGTTTTGATACCTTTTAAGGATGATATCTAAATTTCGACATTAAATTCCCGGGATTAAATTTTTTATACGTGTTCTGTGTATCAATAAGGACGCCGGGTTGCTGATCATCTCCACAGAGCTCGTTCGATAATTATCACGTTCCCGAAAAAATCCCGCCGGTGAATGTAATCGGCAGGGTTATTATGGTAATTGCATTGATGCCCAGACATCAATTCAATTGTCAGTAATGAAAATGGTGTATTGCTGACAATTGAAATCCACATAATATATAATTAGAGGTTGCATTGACAAGAAAAAATGCCGGGTAATTTGATATATATTATCGGACTGTGACCGACAACCTGTGGTCGATATACACAGAATAAAAAGCATCAGAATTCAACTTGTAAGCCTCACAGTTGCTGACCCTATACCAGCTTGATTAAATAGAGATAGCCTTTCACGTTTGTACTGTTGCAGTACTTTGAAATCAAGTAATTTGCATTAATTTGCATAATGAGAGAACCCATTACAGATCAGCAATGTAGGACGTCAATGGCGTTTTTTTTCAGTCCTGCAGACGGAATGTGTTCCAGGGATTGCTATTTACAGTCTATGCTGACTCATGTAGGATCATGTACAAGCGATTTTGTGTCTGTGAAATTTCACAATTTCAACTTTTTTCTCGAAAAACATGACGGCCATTTTGAACGTTCAATATTGCTCCATGCATGAGGCACATATGTTTTTTCTGGTAAAACCTGCAAGATGCGTCCTTACAGTCCTTATCCAAATTTCCGTTCCGGAAAAGAATACTTTAAAGTTCTTTGAACAAAGCATGATCAATGTATTTCTCACGTGCGTACTACGTTATCGAGGGAGGTAAAACAATAAACATGTTCCGGAGTTTTGTAGACGTGTTGTCAAGGTTGCCTGAGTTGTAACAGATTTATAGACGGCAATGAAGACGTATTACTTTGGTTCCTAATGTCTATATTCCCAACCTTTAGCAAAGCACCACATTATAAGTATGACTTAAAGTATATTGTGCAAAAGTGCATTACCTCTATGTTAAAGGTACACGGTCACGGCAAATTAGCATATTCCACATTTGGTAAAGGGGCGGGGCTTAGCGTACCACCCCGTAACACCTGTAACTGTCAGTCCTCCATATTTGATACGTCAAAGAACATGCAGACGACGCTGCTAAGTATGCCATGGCTGGTCGTGTGGAGGCGCCTTTTTTAAAAAGCGGCCACCCGCGTAAAATCTGTGATTGGCTATTAAAATACAGGTGACCGTATACCTTTAATGAGCATATTTCAGAGGCAAAATAAGCCATTGCCCGTTCGGTGAGTTTTCATCAAGATATCCCCAAGTATCTATACGAGAGGCCAAGGTTCAAAATTTTAACCAACAGTAGACCAGCTAAATTGTAGTAACCGATTCTGTCATCAGCAAAATAAGTGTATCTCTACGACCTTTGACCCTTTCCAAAAATTATCGAAAATTATGTAGGTCCTGGAATTACCAAGTAAATGGTGGTGCAGTATCATATTCTAGCTACGTTGAATTAACACCGATTTATCGTATGCTTGATCGTTACAACGCAGTCACTGTCATAAATTATTGATTTGCTGGTCTTCGTTAGTCGTTATTGAAGTGTAAAATTAGATTCGAACAGACTGTTATCGCTGACACAAAAAAACTTTTATTTTCGTTTATTGTTGGAAGCCATTATCATTAAAAGATCTACAGGTAAACGATGCTAACAAGAAATGATGCAATAGTGCAATCATAGTAAAATCTACTGCAAGTCACATGTGTGGCCGACATGTATAGTCAGAGATAATAATCAGTTATATGAATCTGCCGGGATTTGTAACAGCTGCGCACACAGTGCGACAATCAAATGTCATACAAATCCATTATCGTCAGGTTGGAGACAGTCTCCAGCAATGTAAGTACGCTTTATCAGCTCATCGCTCGATGAAGTCAAAATTCGCGCCATAGTACTCAATAAAAACATCCTTTGAAACCGCAAGATGTAATCTGTTTTTAATATGCCACCAAGGACTTCAAGGTGGACGCAGGGAATTGACAGAAAGATGACGTCACACAACAAAGGTTGTTAAACTGTCGGAACGGTTGTTCTGGAAAGTGTTTTCCCTTTCATGCCACAAACCAGTAGTGAGCGTTTAATCTGATCAATAGAAGTAGAGATAGCACCAGTCCCCCTCCTGTCCGACAGCTAACAAGGACATCACAGAACAAGCAATGGTTGAAAGTTTACCATTTTTACATTTGATTTTGATCAGATTTGTATAATTATACAATTTGATCGTAGTCAAATTAATGTTGTTAAACCAGCAAATCTAACATGAAAGTAAACGTTTTAGTGCAAATCATGGAGGAAAGTTAACCAATATCTATCTCTTGAATCCTCTGTCTTTTCTGGAATATTGCAAATCGTGACTAGGTTGAACCGGATGACGAAGCTCTCCATTGGCCAGAAGGTTGCGACGCATGCGCATTCAAATTTTCTACTTTACCGGAAACAGCTTCCGACCAAGGCGCTTTTGAAAGCAATGCAAATAAATCAAAATAATTAAGACAAATCAAGGAATAAGAGAATTATAAGCAAAATAAAATAATATGGTCTTAAAGGGTCAAATATCGCTGCTATTGTCTTCATATATAATCAACAAAACGTCAATAAAATATGTCATATTTTTCTTCCAAAACAGGCGTGAAAGGAAAACATGAAACTCCATTTGAATTGGTATAAAAGCGAAAAAAGTTTCGTCGACCTCCTATTCTGAACTTGTTCCATAGTTGACCATATATTTTGCCAAGAAATCTCAAAGTCACGTAGATAAAAGAAAATCAGAAAGAAGGTGATAACAAAAATATGAATCAGTGGAGAAGCAAATAATATGCTAAGGGGATTTATCTTTATGTAGCCCCGTCGGTAGATTCTTGTTTCAATGATACGAAAAAGTATGAGTGTTCTCTTTGGTCTTCTCCTGTACAAAATGAATTGAAATGGGGAAATATAACGCCGGTAAATATTGAGGTGAAATATGTCAAAATTAAAGGAAACAGTTTTTAAATTACTTAGGGAACGGTGAAGCACCCCGCCCATGCAAAGACTGCCACTGGCTTGCAATTTAGATTCTACAGCAAAGATCCTCGAATATTTGAATCGTATGTGTTAAAATGCATATATTTGATTTCTATAATAAATGAATTATGAAATGTTGATTTCCCAAGATGTCTGATAAGGAGACAATGTTGCGTTGGCCCGTGTAGGCAGAACAAAGACATGACGTCACTCCATGAAGACGGTTGCCACGTAACCACTGCGTTGATGAAAGAAAGCGTCATATTTGTGATTTAATGAATGAGATCACACGCGGCATTCATTAATCGAGCCCTTTCTTACCAATGGGAAGTGGCAGTGAAATTATTCAGAAACATTTCTTTTTCAGAAATAAACATTCTCAGATATTTAAATGCACGTAATGAATTTCTATCCAAAAACACAGACGTCGTGGATAGCCATAGCGCATGTACGGAGATCTAACTCTTTGAACTGCAAATTTGTCGCCGAACCAGTGAAAATACATTGCAGGTATCAGGGGAGCCAACAATTCTCGCACAAACTATTTCACAAGCGGGGACAGGCATTTGAAGACGCGCAGTTTGTTGTGGCGAATCGGATAGTGGTGATAAAAGGCAAACAGGCGGGCAATTCAAGTCCATCGGCCGACTTGGAAGTAAGCCAAACGGGTCGACACGGAGAATTATGCTTGGGAGAGGGACAGCGGAGCGAGTTTGTAAAGAGAAGAGCTTTGGCAATTGAGTTTCCTATTAAATGGCAAGTGGGGAGAGGGAAACCGGTGTTCAGGAGGGGCACGGTTTCAAACCGAAGGAGGAGGGCGGTCGCGAGTAGCTTCACTCCCGGACCCCTCCCTTAAAATGTAAATTTATTCAAGATACCCCAGAATGACGCATTTAAATGTAAACTAACCCCTGGTCACAATGTCGTGCAATTTTGCCGTTTGGCTGTCCTAGAGGCATGTCCAGCATAGTAGAGTCATCGAGCGACAGAATATGGAACCCATCCGATCCTGTAGAATAATCTTAATGGATAGAATTGGCATACCTTTCAGGGAATTTTAACATTTAAGAAATTGTTCTCGCATGTCATCCAACCAGAAAAACACTCATCTAAATTCATACAGAGATTCTGCGCAGGTTTCATGATCAATCTGCAATCTTGTCATAGCATATCCCATTCCAGACAAACCATTATTTACGGTTTACTTTCATTTCACTATGCCGTGGAATTTAAATAAGTTTGTCTTCATCATCAAGACCTCCCTATAGAATGTCGCTTTACACCGACGTTTATAACATAGATCAGCAATGTCTCTGTAGACAATGTGAATTACCGAGGGATATCAGTATTTATTGGATCTCGGCTTTGTCAACAGCCGACAAGGCGTACCGATGACTAGACGATGTCCTGGGCGGTTTTCTTGCAATTGCTATATAGGTCATAAGCTAAGAATTCACATATACTTGCAAGCTATCTACTATAGCGGTGAGATTCTTAAAAGTAGCTTGTCAGAGGCTGCGTGTGTGCTAAATATTGATGTCAACGTCTATAATTAAAGACACGAACTGGTTTTAGAGTTCACGAGGTATGATTAAGTTTGAGAAAGGGTGTACATACATACATACATACATACATACATACATACATACATACATACATACATACACATACATACATACATACATACATACATACATACATACATACACTTGTACGTACGTACACAAACAAACACACGCACACACAGGATGGACAGACAGAGAGACAGACAGTCATGGTAATTAAAATGACGAAACACACAAACAACCGACGACACGTGGAGACATGCATACTTGTTAAAGTCACTACCCCATCATGTACGCCCGCTGCGACAAACGGCTTAATTATTTCCTTTTTAATGCGGAAAGCCACACGTTTTGGCAAATAGAAGCAAGTACGAAAGAAAGAGACGCCCCAGTCCTCCCTCTCCTATCAATAGACTCTGCCGAGTACTGAACGATGGAAAGAGAATGATAAGTGAGCAGTGCCCCCCGTGCGTTTGATGGTGTTCTTCGTGCTCCCTGGTTTGTATCTCCGCGATAGAGTATTGTGAGCGACAAGGGCAAGTCGTCGATAAACCTCGTTGAATTTCAAAACGAGTGCCAAGGGCAACTGCGTGGTCGCCGGATATGTACGCATATATGTATGCTGGTCTGTGATATGAAAATACCGACACGCCATCCCTATCTGCGGCATTCCCTGGAAATACCTAATGCGGCTTTTATTTACTGATAACTCGACAGATCAACAAATTGCAGAAGTGAGAAACACCAAATGGTCCACGGAGCTGGGCTGGATACGCGCGGGAGTAGTGACAGGACATGACGAAAGGGTGGTACTCAGCGCCGCTAGTTAAGTATTAAACGGTATATGGCGCACCTTCAACATAGCACAGTGAAGCGACGAGCGCGCGATGGTTTGGCCGCGGTGATAGACCGCCACCGTTTACCAATATTCCAGGTCGGTCTCTCCGTGTCCAGCAGAATTAACGGACTGCTACGTTGGGGATGAAAGTCACACATTTTATTCTACCACTGGCAGTAAGTAGAAACCATTAATTTGCACCCCTTTTTTGCCCGGGGAGCGCCATTGACAGATGTGTGCTCTGCGCCCATAGGAAACCAAGCAGATTGACATTATGCGTGTACATATGTATGGCCACGTAATAAATGCCGGTGGGTAGATATGGCTTCCCCAAACTTCCCACCTGAACTATTATTCACACCGGACAAGTCAGTTGGTCGGACGTTGTGTATATAACGCTTAGATAAATGGGGAGCGAGAGAGTCTGCTATTTTCGTCTATTTTTAGTCTTTCTATTCCAAGTGGCAGAGAAACGTAATACCTAAAGTGTTTATCATTACAACCACCGTTTCCAACCATAGGCTGTCTGTGGCTAGGTAGAACTAGCAGCGCGGCGGAGAGGTTCATATATAATACACATTGCGTGCAAAGTTCCGCTTTGCTAATTTGGATCCCGAATCTTGGGTGTATATTTTCATCCCCGACACCACATTTCTCTCCTCCAAGGGCCATTGTTAGTAGCCACCACCGTAGTCTGCTCTTGTGCCAATTTTTAATTAGCGAAATTAGTAAGCTGCTCATCATTTTGCAGGTAAAATATATTGGTCTCGTATCCCTATTAAAACTCGGGGATCCTGGGAATCGTTGCATATAAACGCACAACTTGTGAAAATCGGTGTGACTAGGCGAAGCAATTGTTTTGCTCAATTTTAAGAATTTCTTTTTAATATGACTCTTATATTACAATTATTATTGTTCAACAGTGTGTCTGATCCTTTGTTTATTTTACACGGTCAACCTTTATCTTGCACTTAAGCCGTTAAACAATATATTTACCCAATCCGGTTCAGATACAGAGTTCCCACCGTGACATTTATGGGTCAGAGTGTATTTGTTGCATGGCTTCACACAGGGGACCTGGTGGCACGGAGACATACGCGCTCCAAGTACTCAATTGACCTTAGAAAATTGACCACTGCCAAGCGTGCGATATTTTATAATAATGCTGGTAATCGTCGGAAAGGGATATCGGGGTGACCTTTGACCTGCCCAACTGAGCGTCACCTTACCAGTGTACATTTGTGACATATCAGTACGCACACATGTAGTTCCCATACCGCAGGAGATATATATTTAAACACGCTTTATTTAGACAACGACGAAATAAACCTGGTAGACTTTATTCATGTTAACTATTCGAGCAGGAATTCACTAGATGTCAATAGCTGCTGACAGAGTTCTACTTGTATTTCATTTGAACGCTCTGACAACAGCGCTCTCGTGACGTCATTTCGTTTCGGTCCCCATGGCTGTAGTCGATCTGCGCGTGTATTTTATTTAACCTCGTGTACTCAGATCACCAAACAGTCGCGAATACATTAAATTCCATCGTCGCTACGCACCTTAGACATTCTGTTAGATCAACGATCCATACAATCGGCTGACATTTTGTCAAAGTAACAAGTGGGCGCGCTTCTTGTATGAGGAAGGGCGTACTCCATGTAATATCCGAATATACTCAAATGAAGGTATTTATTCAGTGGGAAGATATTTGAAATTCTAACACGTATTGAGGTACTGAGCTCTGCCGATGTAATCAGGATAAACATCTGTTTAAACAGTCCGATTCCACCGCCTTGAATCACTGTAAATTATCAAGCATATGAAGTAGGCGGCACTTGGCTACGCCACCGCAGAGACGGCTTTTGGAGGAGAAATTCTCAACGACGCCGTAATTAAGACGTATTATATCTCGGTATAATTTGTAGCGTCCGTGTGGAGCGCTCGTGAACAGTACGCCAGAGATGGACTTGCATTTTAAAGAGGCGTGACTCCGAATCATCAGTCAGCCCTGACTTGTGCAATATTAAACCTTCGCCTACATCCCCAGTGTGAGGTGTATTTTCACAACTATTAATATTCACTGCAATGGCTTAGCGTGAGGCCATTGGCAATTCTTATCATATAAGGTATTTTCCCGCCATTGTCTTCAATAATTTTGACCTTTTTTTCCGCGCAGTAATATTTGCAGTTATAAAAACGAATATTCTTGTGCTTCACAATGCGCATTTAGAAAATAAAATAATAATAATAATAATAATAATAATATTTTTTATTGCATGCTTGTAAATATAGGATTTGCATCACATTTGTGGCAATAAAAGTGTGATACAAAAAATAAGTTCAAATTTTCTTCAATAAAGATAAAGTATTACAGTATGATAATATTAGCTAATAATAAATATAACTAGGTATTTCTTGTTTATATAAAGTAAAAATGTAATCTGCAAGTTGTTTATTAAAAGATAACTCTTGTTTTGTTAGTAGAGAAATAAGCTGATTTTCAGTATCGTCGTTTGGGAAATTGATTTTACTGAAAAAGTTCTTTCTTTGGACTTTGTATTTCTGACAGACTAATAAAAAGTGTGTTTCATCTTCAATACTGTTGGCGTTACACTGATTGCAGTATCTTTCAGTAATTGGGGTTTTTGGAACAGTGTGTCTCCCTTTTTCAATTGCTAGATCATGATTGCTAAGCGAAGTTTGGTGAGTGATTTTCTTTCTCACCTTGTAACTGTGTTAAGTAGAGTTCTAATCTAAAATTATGTTTTATTTTGGTGTACATTCTTAATTTACTATTTTCATCAGTGATCAATTTTTTCCAAAAGACTTTATAATTGTTTGTTAAATTTGTTTTCATTAATCCAGTTATAACTTTGTGGTGTTTCAGTGATCATCCTACATGTATCCATACACTGCTATTAAATAAGAGCACGGCGCTCTGACTTTTACATTTTGTTTTTGAAATCCCATAGCTTGACATACGCAACTTCAAAAACACATGTTTCAATGTCGAAACAGCAGGTGACGGGTCACCACAGTAAAATCCGATGACCGGTGCCAAGACAAGCTTAGGTACTGATGATGGCGCCGCTGAGAGAAACTCGACGGACTCATTTATGACAGTTTGTCTGCATTCCCGACCGACATTCTTGGTTTGAGCGATCTTCTTTACTTTCTACTCACATGACCTGTCGCTTTGTATTATGCTTAGTATATTGTTAGTCAAAAGATTAACACACTGGCTGTCTTGAAAATCTCATCCATAAGTAGATGTCATGTCTACGTATCATGCAGGTCTGTAACGTTGTGCAATTCACTGGACGTATAAATTAGTACAGCAAAACATATCAACTATTTCCTCATCACATTTAACAAAACTTTCTTGTATTATATATACACAAATATACAATACAAATATACAAATATATACATACATACATGCATGCATGAATACATGCATACATACATACATACATACATGCATGCATGCATGCATGCATGCATACATACATACATACATACATACATACATACATACATACATACATACATACATACATACATGCATGCATGCATGCATGCATGCATGCATGCATGCATGCATGCATGCATGCATACATACATACATACATACATACATACATACATACATACATACATACATACATACATACATACATACATACATACATACATAGAACACAATGTTATTCAATTTTAAGTATTTTGCATTCGCTTGAATGTACTGTAGTCTCATATAAACCAACATGAACAATTAAAAAGATGTGCAGAGAGAGAAGAGAGAGAGAGAGAGAGAGAGAGAGAGAGGAGAGAGAGAGAGAGAGAGAGCATTTGGTCAGATTTGTAAGTGTACTTTGTCGTCAGCCCCAAAGCGATTTTTTCGCTCTGTGATTGCAAGGCCCATATCTTTGAAAACTTCGTGCGTTTTAATTGTGACTTTATCCTAGAAATGCTTTCAGCAATTGTTGGACGACTCCCATTAAGAGCGAGTTACCAGAGTCTAAAGGCTGCACTGGGAGCGTGTTAATCTGTTCCCATATGATGAAATGTCGTCAAATTACCGTTCTGTTCTGTGGCGTTGGTTTTCTCCAGGATTGAAAGCCATTCTCACGTCGCCCCGAGACCAATAACTCCAAGCCATGGCAGACTCTCTTGTCCGAAATTACAGAGACTATAGTTCGTGGGATAAGAGAAATACATGTAAAATGGAGTTCGCTTGCCTTACCCGTCGATTGAACGGATTACCGTTAGCCCGACGAGGCCACGGGATTAAAATTTGCATTAGTAAAAGATCAGATTGCTTGTGACGAACTGGTAATGAGGCCACATAGAAACGCGTTTACCTCAAAGATGTAAGGTCAGATTATAATATAGTTTCTTGCTGGGTAACTTCCATTGGACTCTCAAAGCAAACTTCTTAGTTTGCAAATTGACAATTCGCCATCTTCAACGTCACAGGCTTCGTTCGTCGTCTTGAATTCCCCTTCAGACTTCCATTAGCTGAAAGTTTTGTCCAGTATAGTGTCCTGTTCTTCACAAGAATTTTTCACATTCAGCATCAAAATCATGCCCAAGTGCTCAGTGTTCAACTCGTCAACTCAGTCATGTGTGTAATCATATAAATTATTTTTAGGGTATATGATGAAGTGTCCAGTATTGTTCACGGTTGACAGGTGGATTTTTACCAAACCACAATTTAGTTTGTCAATAACAGCAACTTAGCATATGCTACACTATGCGCTTTGTTTGCAGTGCTAGTACTTTTTTATTTTAACATATTGAGAAGCTGAATAAAATGTAGCTGTTTCCTTAAAATGAAGGCAAAGTTATTTACCAACAGTTCAACTGTTGCCGTTGTGACACTAATGGAAAATTAAAGGGAAACAGTCGTCGGAACTGCGCCTGTGCGAGTTTCTTGTTTACAAACAATGTATTTCGTGCACGATATCTAGATGCACCTCATCATCATAGCTGCAACATTTAAATTATACGATGTAGCTTATGACAGACATGTTTTAACTTGATCAATCACCATCGTACCTTGGACACACTGTTTACATTGGTCGTATGGGTCCCATACGACCTTTGAGCGCAGTTCCGACTACTGTATTCCTTAAAGCGTGACAAGTCAACCCGCATGGCGTACACCTGATCAGTTCGTTTCCACTCGGGAAGACCTTTGTTCGTTTGTTCAGATTGCAACTGAAAGGTCTCCGAGGTCGAAATTTGTTCTTAATGTCCTTCATAATATCAGAAATGTGTTGCAGTAACTCGATAGTCCTCACGCTGATTAAGTCTGGTTGAACTGACAATTCGATTTGTCGATGGTCATGCGCAGAGACAAGTTCTCGTGTCAAGTAGCTGGGAAAGGCAATAGATTACGGGAGATGTTGTGCATTTTCACGGGCTGGATGCCACGTCATGCGCAAGACACGTGTACCGTGGATGCCTGATGGCTACCTGAGGTCGGAAGCTGTAACTCGTAAAAAGCTCGCCAGGTGATGTTTAGCAAAGGCCAAACACATCGATCTTTTCAAAAGCATTGGAATGTAATCTCTATTGAAATCACAGAATATTCAAAGCGACTGTTATTCCATAAGATGGATTTCTAAAGTAAGAGAACCCGCTATAGACTAATGCCTGATCAACTCCACATAACGAAAGGATTCGTCTGATAAGCGTAACCACTGATCATTCAAACTTAAACCTGGTGGGAGTACCGCAGTTGGATTTAGTAACCAGATATGAAAAACTCCGCGACCTGTTATGGATGCTTAGAGCGAATACAGAGTAATCAATGTCTACAGTATCGTCCTTTGCTCCAGGATAAGATGTCTTGAACTCATTAATATAGATCGAGTAAGCCAATCCCGAACAGTTTCTTCTGAAAGCGTGCACAAATGTCAGACGCGTAATTTTTGTGGTTCTCAGACATGAAAGTGAAAAGTAAACATACATACATACATACATACATACATACATACATACATACATACATACATACATACATACATACATACATACATACATACATACATACATACATACATACATACATACATACATACATACATACATACATACATACATACATACATACATACACACATAGGCCTACATAGGTACGTACGTATGCACATATGGATTCAGGGACGGACGGAAGGACACGTACATGTTGGTACGCACGTACCGAGACAAAGCTACATGCCAATACGACAAGTGAAATACTCGTATATTTGTATAAATTGTAAGCATTAGATACCTCTCGATACCGACGGGAAATTGCACAATGGGAGATTAAGCCTGCGAAGAATCTACGAAATCTTGTCGTGTCAAGCCAAAGGATATATCTACTTCTCTTTAATTATTGTCAGTCTGATCCATGGATGGTGAAATGGATCTGTTATAATTAGACCTACACGATCCAGGTCACCGCGTAGAGATAAATTTCATTGAACACAGTCATCTTCCGCCCATCGATCTACATCGTCGAGAAAACGCTCACAGTTCGAGCCGCTCGTACTCGGTCAGCGACCTTTTGCTCCGCCGTGAAATTTGTCAAGCCTTGAGACCAACCAGCAAACCAAACCCCAAACCTTTTTTAAATGCACAATACGCAAGTCATCGCGCGGTCGACTTTATCAGTTGCGAAGGCATGAAATTGCCATTCTGCATAAAACTATTTCGACCGTTATGACATTTTTTTATTCCTCCACTTGGAAATCGCCCAGCGATACGATAGTTTTGAATATAGCCGACCCTGAAAACGTTATCCAACGCCAGTAGGATATAAATGACTGCTCGACATGGTGCGGTGACAGATATCTGTCATTTCAACAAGTAAAATAGAAATTTCATAGTGTCATTTAATTTACAGTGTTCAACGCCTACACAGGAGAGCGCCATGGATATAGCAGTCATCATGTCGTTGTACTTATAGAAGCAGTATGAGCCTAGAATATGCTCTAGGACTCAGCCATTAGAGGGAGGTGTATCTGTGTGTGTGTGCGCGCGCGTGTGTGTATACAGAGTAGAAGCGTCTTTGATAAATGTATTTGTGTGTATATGTGTATGTGTGTATGTATGTATACATACATACATACATACATACATACATACATACATACATACATACATACATACATACATACATACATACATACATACATACATACATACATACATACATACATACATACATACATACATACATACATACATACATACATACATACATACATACATACATACATTGAACAAGTCAATTGTCGCCGTGTGAGTACGAGTTTGTGAGCAATCGGGCGAGGAACGAGAGAGAGAGGGAGAGAGAGAGAGAGGGGAGGGGGTCTGGATCATTCTCTTTTGAAATTTATCGTACGTTAACCATTGTAGCAAGGGAGCCAGTACAGAGACTGCGTAAGTGTAAAGTTGAGCTTAGACGAGAATAGAGGGTTGGTTTAAGACCGTATTAACTCAATAAACCCTTTCGTATATAAATGAAAATCTCGAAATCGATAGCAATCGTGACCCGAACGCCTTCATACATACGTCATCAGCGTGTCTAAAATAGAAGTATATTAATTTCAGCCGATAAATTATCCGCATCTCGTGTGTTGCTACTGACGTATCGCATTAGGCATTAGCTCAAGATTTCTTTAATTAATTAGACCCAATAATTCATATTTTTACTCAGAAAAACGACCACACAAAATGTACCCCAGGGCGTCGACTTTTTTTGCAGTTATACTTTTCTTCAAGGAACGGAATCTAGCAACGTATTCTTGCTTCCCTGGGGCCATATTTACATCTTTCTTTGCAGACTCGTATTTTTTCTCTTATTGCATAATATATGTCACCTGCCGTCAATCCTAGATCAATATTTATCGTCGCTAGCGTGGATGAAGCGCGCCAAGGGAACGCTCGGACAAACGATCTGCATGTTGTGTATCATGCACACCGTTGAAAATAGGGTAGATAATTATAGTTTTTTTTCTTTTGCATGTATTTGTATATCGTGTGAAAATGAGCAAACCTTTATCAGACTAACTAGTCCCTGTGTCAGAAGTTCCCGAGAATCTATTGTCCATCGATCGCCATAATTGCAGTCATTTTTTTCTTAAACTGTCAATGCAGTGCGCTATTTTTCAGGACATGTATTCAAAAATCCAAAGTAATTATGTCATTCCACATTGTAGTTTAATTTTAAATACAAACATGTACCAGAGTTCATTTTTCTCTTTGAAAGAAAATTTGTCTCGTATGTCAGTGTGTATGTATGTATGTATGTATGTATGTATGTATGTATGTATGTATGTATGTATGTATGTATGTATGTATGTATGTATGTATGTATGTATGTATGTATGTATGTATGTATGTATGTATGTATGTATGTATGTATGTATGTATGTATGTATGTATGCGTGTATGCATGCATGCATGCATGTACGTATGTACGTATGTACGTATGTATGTATGTATGTATGTATGTATGTATGTATGTATGTATGTATGTATGTATGTATGTATGTATGTATGTATGTATGTATGTATGTATGTATGTATGTATGTATGTATGTATGTATGCATGTATGCATGCATGCATGCATGCATGCATGTATGTATGTATGCATGTACGTATGTATGTATGTATGTATGTATGTATGTATGTATGTATGTATGTATGTATGTATGTATGTATGTATGTATGTATGTATGTATGTATGTATGTATGTATGTATGTAAGCATACATATATGCGTGCATGCATGCATGTACGTATGTATGTATGTAGACAAACATTATGTATATATCTGGCAGTCATTCAAGACTTTAGCTCTCCCGGCATAATGAATACCCACTAGACCCTAACTCACGGTCATTACCGGTCTAATGAGCAACGATCCAAGTGTTCTGATAAACAACGACGGTAGTGCCGCTAATGTGTCGATTCGGGTCACCGCTCGATACATAGAATAGATAATGAAAAAGTAAGCGGCCCCAGCCTTTGCGTTGTCTTATTCTCAATGGCTCTGCTTTGATTGACATTAAGTGCCTGACAAGTGCTTAATGTGGCTTGATAAGACGCTGCGATGTAAGTTCATTTACGTAGTTTCTTCAGCTGTCGGCTCAAGAGACATTTAATGATAGGATTTAATGATCGTGGCATCTGGTATGATCAAGAATTTTTGATATATTGATTCAAGTCTAGAGTATGTAAGATTATGGATGATTGTATGTATATCATATTTATTTAGTGTTTGCAATATATAGGTATCAACCTATAATACATATATGATCACGTCACACAGACACAGACACACATACAGAAATGTGTATATATATATATATATATATATATATATATATATATATATATATATACATATATAATTAATTTCCCACGAGGACATCTGTATACTTCGATATATATAATATATATATATAATATATATATATATATATATATATATATATATATATATATATGTGTGTGTGTGTATGTGTGTGTAAACACACACATATACATACATATAATTAATGTATATATATACATATATATACACAGATATATGTAAGTTTTCATTTATATATGTGTGCTTGTTTACATTCATATATGTGTGTTTAGGGATGGACCATTAGACCTTGGGAGGGGGGGGTGGTCACAATGAAATTGTGAAAATTTTTTTTTTACTATTGTAAATTTCTGAAATTTTTTTTTTCCAATTGAGATTAGCTGTGCAAATTTTTTTTTTCAGAGTAAATTTTCAGATTTATAATTTTTTTTTAGTTCGTCGCTGTCTGAAGATAAAGAGGGCAAAGATGTGGTGCCAAGCACCACAAGCAGCCACGCAAGCGGTCACGGGGGGAGAGGTCAGGAGAGGGGTGTCCCCCTGCTGCTGTTGGAGCTTTTGAAAAATAGAGATTAAAATGGTGTTATAGAGATTAAAATGGTGTTATTTGGTGGCACTTGGGGAGTATTTTTGCGGGGGAGGTCAGGAGGGGGTGCCCCCTCCTGCCGTTGGAGCTTTAGAAAAATAGAGATTCAAATGGTGTTATTTGGTGGCACTTGGGGAGTATTTTTGCGGGGGGTGGTCAGGAGGGGTGTCCCCCTCCTGCTGTTGGAGCTTTTGAAAAATAGAGATTAAAATGGTGTTTTTGGTGGCACTTGGGGAGTATTTTTGCGGGGGTGGTCAGGAGGGGGTGTCCCCCTCCTGCCGTTGGAGCTTTTGAAAAATAGAGATTCAAATGGTGTTATTTGGTGCACTTGGGGAGTATTTTTGCGGGGGTGGTCAGGAGGGGGTGTCCCCCTCCTGGCGTTGGAGCTTTTGAAAAATAGAGATAAAAATGGTGTTATTTGGTGGCACTTTGGGAGCATTTTTTTCGGATTACACATCTTCCTCTGAAACATGGTCTTCTTGCTCCTCAGTAGCTTCCTATAGTTTTGAAAATTGACTATTTTGGTTTCCTGGCTTCCCTTTCTACTGCGTGGTGAAATGCCTACATTCACCCCACCAAACATCATGCATATCTCATGATTTACAATTGATTTTGACAAGCTGAGAAGCGAAAATAAGCTAAATAATAAAGTTAAGTTTGCATATTTGTGTTTTTAGAGCAATTGTTGCCCTTTTTGATCAAAACATCTATTTCTCTGCAGCAGCATGTCCAAATTGATTGGATGTGTATAGATGTGTTTAAATTTCAATATTTGTCTTTTTAGGGCATAACCATTCATGGTCAAAAAATCTGTATTCTCTGAAAGGGCTTGTCCAATTTCTTTGAAATTTGCTACACAAAAACGATTATTCATGCAGATTTATTCAGTATTTGCTATCGAGAAACTTTCAAAGTTCAAGCCTTTTGTGTGTTTTTGTGTTGGGATTTGTTGGATAGATGGCATTCTACGTAGCGTATTGTTGAATGTTAAAACATGTGTTGCTGTTGTTTTTTGAGGCTGTTTTTTGAGAAAAAAAGAATTGAAAATGCCTTTTTTAGAAGCAAAATAATACATAATGACTTGATATGTTGTTTTATCATTGACGTGTTTCTACTTGTTCACCCATTCTTGCATTCATCATTGCAATAAAATGCCGTGAAAAAAAATGAAACTGATGTGGCCTACATCTGTTTACCTTGATCTTAAAAGGCAAATACAACTTTCTGTCTTGACAACCATACCATAGTTTCAATGTTTTACCTAGTGTACCTGCTTGGTTTGTACGCAGGAAACAAGTAGAAAACAGGCTCTATAATTTCATAATTTTCACGTGATCAGATACAAAAGTCCTGAAAAGATAAGATAATCACAACTTCCAGTATAAGGGATACAGTCACTCTAAATGTATAAATTAAAATTAAAAATGTGCCTGGAGGATGTACTAAAAAATACAGAAAGTTGCTTTCTGTCGGTAAAATCTAAAAAATTCAAAATTTTAAAGACTTTTGCAGATTTTTTTTTTACGCCTTGTTTCTTATTTATTTTTTTTTATTTTGCAAACTTGTCTTGAAGATTTTTTTTTCCTAACTTTCTGCTCTGAAAATTTTTTTTTTCCGTTTTTGACCACCCCCCCTCCCAAGATCTAATGGTTCGTCCTTATACACATGTGAGTAAAAACACTTGTCTATATATAGAAGGATATAATACAAGTAATATATGTTCTAATGAAAATACTATATATATATATATATATATATATATATATATATATACATATATTACATATGACATTTGTATATTACATATATTTATGTCTATCAGTCTGTCTATATATTTCTCTGTTAACTCGTGGACACAGGTGGACGTTTATGTAATGTCGTTCTACCACGACTGATGATTTTTTCTGACGCAGTCTCCCATATACATGTTTCGGTGTGTGATTGAAAATATTCCAGCTTTTCAACACAAACGCCTCACGTTTACTGTAGAGTAGCGGCTTCGATATGCGACTGGCATTGTGTCTTCTTTTCACGGTTTTACGCAATCTAAAACCCTCCAGTCTATTTGCTAAAAACGTGATGAGTTGCTCAAGTGGACACGGCACTCTCCCGCTGTCTAGTTGCAGGTGTTAGTATCAATTACTCGATGAAGTATTTCTTTTCAAGCTCATACCATAATTCATCGTCCCAGCACTGTCCCCGTCATTCCTACAGGCTAGGTGCAACCAGTAATCTAGAAACCGGAAATTTGACCTTTTTTTACCCGGAGCATCGTGACTTGAATGAATAATATTCAAAACAAAAACTAAATCTGAGCATATAATATATCGTAACGTTTAAGAATATATTTAAGGAGGAGATTTCTACCAATCATGATGCAATATTTCTTTAATCGTATTTTACATCCAAAATCATACATTTTCTACTAAACTATATGAATGTTTTTCTTGTGCAAGAATATTGTGTCTTGATGAGCAGGTTTGTTTGTTTCCTGAACGCTCATTCTTTCCTCGGATTAAACTAAACTCAATTCTCTCTGTGTGTCTTTGTCTCTCTCTATCTCTCTTTGTCTGTCTCCCCCACCCCCCAAAATGAAACACGGGCTAACTAAATTTTCAAAGGACATCATGTTTTTTACATTCCGGTTTGCAAAAGTCACTTAACTGATTCCCTCGTCATTCAATGCAGAGCATGTACTTCATTGATCGCAAACCGAGAGTCCTGTATCGATCAAAGTCTCGCCTCTCTGCGATGTCCATCGATCGATACTCGGGATTCTAGCTCAGTAAACGCCAAATTAAAGCTAATTGGTCTTGTCTTTTTTGGTTTTTACCGGTGACTGGGATCGCCATCGACTTACCGCGGCCGTCAAACTCCCTCTCCCGATTATCATTTCACGCACACTCGGCGACCCGAGGCGCTAAGCGTATGTTGCATCAGTCAATATTGACGCGTCGGTTTAAATTCGTTGCCTCATGTAGAAACAGATGACGGTTTAATCCTTCCAAGGTCTGATAGCTATATATTGAAACCAGCTTCACTGCGTCACAATACGTGGCAAAAATATAAAATACGAGCGCTGAGTAGATATGTAAGAGCTAATAAAATACAGTAATTTCCAATTGCTTAAATAATTGATCCATTCCAATTAATTGCACATCCTTCAACAGAGAGACACAGAGAGAGACGCAATATATATATATATATATATATATATATATATATATATATATATAATGACACAAATTACTTCGTGTACAAAGTAATGATATCTATAACTCATTACTTTGTACTTGAAGTAATTTATGTTATTATTTATAACGCTCTGCTTTAGCATCGAGCACTGTAATTTCCCACGAGGACATCTGTTTACTTCGATATATATATATATATATATATATATATATATATATATATATATATATATATATATATATATATATATATACATATGGTAGATATGTATGCATGTTTGTATGCATATATGTATACATATAAATAAACAAGCGAACGAACATACGTGCATACATACATACATACATACATAAACATATATACAGATGAAAGTACATGCGCACTGCACTCTCAGAGGCACCTGATCCCTGTCGTTATTATGACTTACTAATGAGTCATTGTTCATATTTTGAGCTGTTGATCAATACTCGTTATTAGTAATGGATAGAACTGTGCCGCCCTGCAAGCATTTGATGCAGTGCTATGGCTGGTTATATGATGATGTCATAAATATGACAATAATGGTATTGGTCCACATTTGCATGTACATATGTTAGTCCATCATCTTTTTCACTTGGAGGGGGAGACACGTGAAAATAATATGACGCAAGATATGGTACAATCGCGCTGCATAGATAAATATTTGTTGACCCGCATCTTTTACCGTGTATGGAAATATGACAGGATGGCTCTCAGAAAGGAAAAGCTTGTCATCAGTTGTTGGTGTATCGTTCTAGTGTGACTGTTCGGGATGATTTTAAAGGCACATGTACACGAGCCGCACCTTTGGCATTATTTCCATGATTTTATATTTAGATTAAGATAAGTTCATAGAAAGGTTTTTTACTCATGTTTACTCAAGTATAATTATCCACTGAGTTGGACATGGGAGGTTTCAGTAAGACAAATAATAAACAGGTGCCGCACCCAAATATGGCCACCTCCTTACAACAACATGATAACAGGGCATGTACACATTTGAATCCTTACAAATACAACATGGTGCAACCCGCTGAAAGGACAGGAAAGGGATTCACTCCACTTTGACAAAAAATTTGTTTTTCACACAATACGACAAGATGTTGAAAATGGCGGGAAATTTAAAATGAACAAAAAACTTTTAAATTTCTTGCATATTCTGCCACAAGCAAATGTTGTCGTGGCAAAGTTAATGACTATCTGAGGAAATTAGAGGTTCCTTGAGGTTGCAAGGACAAAATTCGCAGAGTTGCAGCTCGTGGGCCTTTATAAACATGAATATCCATTTTATTTCACGGATTATGGTACATGTCCTCGTCAATTCAATACATGAATATTAAAAATTTTAAGCATTATCCTGCACTGCAGGAGACACGTGCGTGTAAATGCGCCGTTGCACGAGATATTAGATGAACTACACAGGAAAGCCGTATGACAAGCTAATCTGGTTTGTTTGATAAAAAGCAATGAATCAAATGTGTTTATCCCAAGCTGTCGTGTTTCTCAATGAACCTCACGTACAGGTTGAAGTTGAAATGTGAAGTCGCGCGTGAAAGATGCAATTAATTCGTTTGTTCTGTTAATGAAGAGTCATTTCAGCTATATTTAGATATTCAGGTCTCAGCTTGGAAATTTGATAACATTTTTTCAATTTTTTTCCCAAATAAAATGCAATAAACGTCATCCGGTTAGGAGTTTTATAGGACAGTAGTGTGTGATATTTTTTTACCCAGAACATTGATACTGAGGTGGTCACGTGTCTCGCAATTGCATCGACTGGAAGGTATATTCGTGTCACATGTTTCAACACTCATCTCCACCGTTGTTTAATTTCTCATTTGCCGCGTTTGTGTAATTGAACCGAAGTCAGCATTAGTCAACAATATCCCCCCGATCGGATTTCAAGTGTTTTGATACAAGACAAATCGCATTTGTCTCAATTTTGCAATCCCTTTTTGCCAAGTTCATGTGTGTATAAGACTATGAGTCATGTGAGTTTGCTCCAGTCAATTCATTTGGTCATGAACCAGAAGCACTTCTGAGTCCATTCAACATAATTAGCTCCAATTACCCATACGTTCAGTATGTTTAGTCTGTCAGTCAGTCAGTCAGTCTGTCTGTCTGTCTGTCTGTCTGTCTGTCTGTCTGTCTGTCTGTCTGTATGTATGTATGTATGTATGTATGTATGTATGTATGTATGTATGTATGTATGTATGTATGTATGTATGTATGTATGTATGTATGTATGTATGAGGGGTTGTATGAACTGGGCTCAAAGATCGAATTGGACCTATACGACCGATGTAAACACTGTATCAAATGTACATGTTTGTGATAATGTACGTTGTAAAGTTTAAATGTCGCAGCTACGTTGATGTGATGCACCTAAATATCGTGCATGAAATACATTGTAAACGAGAAAGTCGCAAAGGCGCAATTCTCATTCATATACTATCCATTAATACCAGTATGCAAGCTTCATGAATTAAATGACAAAATGCACCACAACCCGTTGAATTTAAGGAGCTGTCCAGCAGGGTTAGCGATGGACTCCGACCTACCAGCCGCTGTGTGAACCCATTTCTACGTAAAAGTTGATTTAGCAGGCAAGGCAGCGAGTGAAAGAACGTAATAGTGAGAGATAACAGCTTAAACGAAACCTGTATTCAAAAGCTTGGCCTTTTACACCTCAGCGGCTGCGTCGTCCATACAGTTGAAATCAATTCATTATTTCGAATTCATTTCAACAGAGTTTTGTCAGAACTCACAATCGCGGCGCGTGTGAATTCCAGTGAAAAAAAAACCGATCAAGCTCGCTGTAATTCCCGCCCACACCGCTTCTTTTTAGTGCCAGAGTTGACAGAAAAAGTGATATTGCGTTTTCATAATGTACCGCACATGGTCGATCATAGAATATTTCTGTTTCAAAAATATCCAGTGCTTTATTTATTCTTGCCTCCCGTAGAGATCCAGGGGCCATTCCGTCCTTTTGGATGTAATTTACAACAAAGAATATATAGATATATATGTGTGTGTATGTTCATTATTGGAGAGAAGAGCCGAATTTCTATTTATAACCATACTATTTAAAAACCAGTCGTGTTAGTAAGGCCATGGATATTATTAGAATTTTAAACACAGGTCTACTTAAGACCTTTTCCCCAATAACCGCACTCTTTCATCACCCACGATCTACGAAGCAATAAATTATGAAAGTTGATTCAGGGATAGTGGTGTAGAGAGCTTGGATGATCTCGCTATTGCTTGGGAGAAGATGAAGAATAGCTCAAACGTTCTGTAACAGATCCACGATCAGGTGTGGTAATGTTAAGGTAGAACGCACCTCGGGGACAGAAATTCGGGCCTTCAAATTTTATCAATTTTCTTCTGACCTACCACTTGTGGGGGCTCATTTTGAAGCTCTCGGCGAAAGAAAAGTTTTCATTTTCTTAGTTTTTCGAAAATCGAAAATTTTATTTTTCCCCATAGAGTTAACACAGGGATGGCGGCCATTTTGGATTTCAAATATCGAGAAATCGCAAGTTATTTGTCTCTCTAGTACCAAAGTTTGCACGGTGACCCCTGATTTTTATTCTTGCTTTGGTAAGAGAATGGTTGAAAGTTTCACTGAGGAAAGTTTGAGCAAAAGTTTAAGTCTTTCACTTTCGAGGTGCATATTACCTTAATGACAACGTGTACGTTTTGGGAGCGATTATTGTTGGTGAATATTCATTACAGTTTTAAAAGGTACAGGCCTAGGGTCACTGTTTTCCAATCTATTCTAGTCAGTTTGCATCACCTGTTATTGGCTCGAAACTGAAGATACAAAGCGCCTCGGAGACAGATATTTGGATTCTCAGTTTTTTTTCGATCCTTTTCCGACCTACCGGTTGTTGGGGCCCATTGTATAGCTCTTGGATACAGTAATGTTTTCATCGTCTACGTTTTGTGAAAAATCGAAAGTTTAAGTTTTCCGCATAGAGTTAACAGAGGAATGGCGGCCATGTTGAATTTCAAAATCAGTCAGTGTTGGGTAATTTGTTTCTCTAGTTCCAAAATTTGCACGGTGATCCCCCCCCTTCGAGTTTTATTCTTCATTTGTTAAGAGAATGGCTGAAAGTTTCATTGAGGAAAGTTTCAGTAAAAGTTTAAGTCTTTCACTTTCGAGGCGCGAACTACCACTATTGATTGACAAGAATGTACTTTCACACTGATAGAAAAGGTAATGAAAGTCGTGGCGTAATTTCTAGTCCGTACCAGAAAATATATGATAATGAGCTACGCTACAGCTTGTGTTCCAAATCCTCGCTTATTATGTCTAGCAAGATCACACTGGCTCTGACCATATTATGTATAAATATTATCACCCGAGTCAATGGTTTATTCATAGACATTTTAACAACAGAATTACCAAAAAACCTATTTCAAAATGATAAATTATCAAAATTTCGAAACAAGCCATAGCCTGCAAGCTTCACCAAACTTTGGTTAGCTAATGGCAGCAAAATTTAAGGGAGTTTTATTTTTACTGAATTGTTTGCTTGGCCATGCGTCCCTTTTTTACATGAGGATTTTCTCCGTAACCGCACACCCACAATATTCCTTTCTGACATTTACTATTACTTCTATTTAGCTTTTACTTTATCCGTCCTTAGTTCGAGAACACAGCTCCTGCGACAAGTAGTTCGGTGACGCTAATTAAACCGAAATGGCGGACAAGTTGAAACCAAAAGGTGTCGGGGGAGATGATCCTCCCTCGAGTCTTGTGTCAGAAATTTGAGGCATGTCTGTCCGCGGGAAAGTCTGCATAACGAGAGGCCCCTGTAATGGCGCCCTATCAAAGAGCTCTTATTGGCCCAGCCTATGAATTTTTTACGAGGTGTCTGTTGTTGCAATTTCACGCGACAAGACCTGAAAGGAAATTGCCGTGCAGTAAAAACACTCTCACTGGAAATCACCATTACCATTCGCAATTTTTTTAGCGCGTTCAATAAAATTTTTTACAGGAAATACATTTCGAAATTTGCTTAGCAACAAACGCTTATCCTCGTTCACAGTGAAACTTTGAAAGTGACTTTTTTTAAAGTAAACTTTATGTCTGCTGGAAGAGGAAGGATAAAAATGGTTTATCGTCTTTCAATCCATTACATTTATAGGCCCAAGAAAATTGAACTCGGAGTTGCTACTTAATTTGATTTATTAACAAGTATATCTTTGTATTGCAGCTTATATTGTACTATTTACTGTACGGAGTGCAAAGTTTTGAAACAGCTTTCAATATTTTGAAAGAGGGAGGAACAACGGGTATCGTCGCGTTGATAGAATATGTGATCGTGGTTACTGAACTCGCACTGTAACTTGTTTATTTATTTTACATTATTTTTGTATTGTCTTTCAAGGTAATGAAATATCACAGTGCATCTAAATAATGTCGCAATTCCTTTATATTCAACTTAATATATAAACATGACGCATAGGCCTATTTGTTCGGGCTAATGTGCAGCTCCTAAGAAGCTGTCATCCAATAGGGTGGCGAAATCTTACCGTTATAATTGACTAATACAAGTAGACTCCTAAGTTGCTGTGAAAAGTGACAATTGACCAATCAGATATAACCTTCCGAGGACGCTGCACATCAGCACAATTGTTCAATGTGTCTATTGTCCAGTGTTATTATTGATAACTTAGATTTGCCCCAGGCCCATTTGTCAACAATAGCGTTATGTACACACACAGTGTGTTTCATATGCTAGGCTGAAATTTTTGTATTTCAACATTCTTTAAGGAAAAGAATAAAAAAAGAGGGGCATACTTGTTTCTCGAACAAAAATAATGAAAACAGTATCAAAATTTAATCCATTGTCTCGTTATTGAAATATCGTTCTACAGAGTAAATAATGTTAACGGCAAACCGCGTGTTCAAAAGACATGAAATTTTGTTCATAGATAACGGAAGCTTGAGCATGGACACGAAGACAGCATCGGAAGGGCGCCAATATGTGTTATTTTCACTTCTCCCAGATAAAAAAGCCGTGATTATATCAATCACGAAGGCAAATTCCCGACGGATTGAACGAAACGTACTAAAAACTTCACATAAATTGTAATTATTTTGCTTGAAAAAGCTGGTTCAAGCAATCCCATTATCCCTTACTAAAACCTGTTAAAAATATAATGAAAGAGATAATGCGAGGTAGTCTGGACGCTTTGAAAAGGGATCTAGCAAATGGAATGTGCCTCATAGGTAACACATTCTTAGAGGAATAATCGATTGCCTTCGTGCAGTTCGTTCACAAATTAGACTCGGTTGTACTGAGGTTATCTCAGGTCTTGGCCACTTGAAACGTGTCATTCCTGTCGCTGCAAGCGGATCGTAATCTGCTTTCCTTAGCAACGCGCCCTTTGTTCAAAAATTAAGCTTAACAAGAAATACCTAATATCATTCTAAGTATGTCCTTTTTATTCATAATTTCTCCGATATTGTTTTTTTCTTTTTGGTTTTCTATAGCGCTGCTCACGACAGCCTGTGTATTACTGAAAATAGCATCCCGCGCGCGACGTCGTCTGCCGCCGACAGAAATTTGAACAAATTTTGTCTGCATCGCGCCTTTACTTAGTATCACTTTTTGCGTACGTATCCCATGACGCGTCATTGATTGCCATAATTCCACTGAAATAAAATTAATATGTGAACAAAGATAGTGGTCGTCAGTCTGAAGTATGAAATTTTTAAAGTCTTGTAAAAAAATTGGGCAAATATTTTTACCATAGGAACAGGCCTAGCAGCTCTGTGACGTCACTTGGTCCGTTTTCGAAGCCTGCTGCCATCGAAGTCGCCATGGAAACAGACTGTGGGACTATGGCTGTACAACCTGGTCGGGCACTCTCCATTCAAAAACAAGTATCACATAGAATACTTGCAGACGCTCTTGCTAACAGCCTGAGTTAAACGTCGCGATGAATTGCTACATTGAAGCGGAAAACAGGGATGTTTGGATTCGTAGTGATTTAAGAAAACAGCTTGTCAATCTCAGACTCAAACGTAATACGTGAAAACGCGCAGGATGTCTTGCAATGCCTTCTTTGCGGGTTTTCACTCGCGAAATCTTTCTGCAGAATCTAGTATTCTCAGCACCTATGCATCACCAAACTCGAATTCTCGGGAATAATTTTATCATCGAATTAGTAGCACAATGGAAAAGGTGGCGGATTTTTTCATATGCAGGAACACGAAAACAATTTTTTCGGTCCAAATCCAAAAGCAGTGAGAAAGAGGAAAACACAAATGGGATTCGTCTGTCAGAACTACATTCTGCAATGCCGTCGCAATCAATCATGAACGCTCAATATGTTTTACAACCTATTTGTTTCCCTGATATTTTCCACATTTTTATTAAAGACATCTGTACAAGACGCGCGAGCAGATATATCCTGTAAGCAGCGCAGATTTATCATCGAGCGTTCAAATGAAAGACCTGGGACAAGTTTGACTCTGCATAGAGGTCGCTATCCACCAGGCCTACCCTGTGACTTAATGGTATAGTTTATGCGAGTCGCGTACCGTCACGAGTTAAAGCTGGCAACAGCAAAACACGCCGTCAGAGCTTGTTATCGTGTTCATTTGTGACCGATCTCTGTCGACATCCGCGCTTGTCAGCTTGTTTCTTTTTTCCTCGAAATGAATTATTTCTAAATAATAAAAAGGCGGCAATCGATAAAAACACCCACGGTGTAATCATAATGATAGTCGCCATTGCTTGATACAGAACTCAGAGCTATATTTTAGCAAATATAAAAACCAGGCCGTTAAAATACGAGGGTAGGTTTTCCCAATGAAGTTAATGGCATATCCCTTTGGATACAAGTGCGCATGTGTAAAAAGTCTCTATCGCGTGAGACGAAAATAACATTCTGCAGCCTCATTTCCGTCCGTTTGCCGACATGTTTGTTTCTGATATTTAAGAATAACCCATTTGCTATAAAATAAGTGTCAATAGCTGAAAGTGAAAACACAGTCTTTAAATTTTCAATGTCTTTTTATCGCAAAAAGCATTTTACTGCTCTCTATTTTTATCCACAAGTGTAACACGTCACTCGAGTCAAATTATAAACTCAATCAATAGCAATTGCTTATGGATGGATGGATGGATCGGTGAATGTATAGATGGACGGACGGACGGACGGATGGATGATGGATGGATGGACGGATGGATGGACGGATGGATGGATGGTCGGACGGACGGACGGACGGACGGACGGGCGGACAGTCATATAATGGATGGATTGATAGACATGGATGGATGGATGGATGAATGAATGGATGGATGGATGAATGAATGAATGGATGGATTGATGGATGGATGGGAGTATGGAAGGATGGATGGCCGGACCGACGGACGGACGGACAGACAGTCATATGCGTAATACTCACACCCATGATGCATATTCACGATTGTTGGAATCCAACTAATCCCCAGGGGGTCGCCATCCAAGTCGTCGGTGAAAGTAGCATGGTGTGCGATTCGGTGTCTCCGTTGCCCACTGCGTCACTACTAATCTTTCGAATGTATGTGGCAGGATTTTTGCCAACATGTTTGTTGTATTGAATTTCAAATAAATTCTATCGCGATTTCATTAATGCAATATTTGATATCATTATTCGTCACACTTCACGCGGGGTATTTTTCACTAAAGAGAAAAGTCAAATACACTTGTCAATAACGCACCGTAGGGTTATCCGTGACCTGGATTTCGTCAGCTTAGAACCTCGCCTACACAGCGGATATGATCATGCATGTTTCCGGAACAGATCTGTCGCGAAGGATTAGTGTTAATAATGACATTTCCACATGAGCCCGGAAGAACGAAAGTTATCCTGGCAGCAATCTGTCAACAATATCGCAGAGGTATACTGGATAGGGCCCATCTAGCGATCGTCCGCCCCCGCAGCATCTCGAGGCCGGATCTGGGATCGAAACAGATTACCCCCCCCCCCCACCTCTGTGCACGGCACTCTACTCTATTTATCTCACATCTGCCGATTTCACTTAGTTTGTCCCATTTATACTGTGTGGGTCTGGTATTGCTGTGAAAGGGACAATATCTGCAACCTGTGATAATATTTTCATCGCCTTCCTCGCAGAAAGCGAGTATGTTTTGCTTCGTTTCCCTAAACTGCGTTCAAATGCTGGATGGTCAGCTTGCGATAACGTCTATACCACCGCTGCTGGTTTAGACTTGTGCCGTAGAGAGATGATTTCACTTTATATCGAGCTGTCTGATGGCCGTGAACATCTGTCACGCAAAAATTACCAGGTCCCTCCGTTTGACTCCACAGTGGAGGGAATATCTTTGCTATTTCTCGATATTCAAGTAATATGAACGTTTCAGCGATGAAATTGTTCATCTCTTAAATCTTCCTTACGCTGGGCAAACATTCATGAGCTTAGCGCAGAGTACACTGGGTATTTTAAGTCCTGGGGA